>NC_047662.1:5243418-5340918 GCF_011762505.2 Arvicanthis niloticus | reverse complement strand
AGGACTGCCAGACTTGACCCTTCGTTTGCAAATTACTTACAGACCCCTATGCCCCACCTCCAAAAAAAAAACCCCAAAGCAACATGATAGTTTCTGAGACATGTCAGGCTGTGCTGACCGTGGACTGATGGAAAGTCAAGAGTCGAGAATGTACAAGGGATGATGCTCTCTGGTTAGCGCCATGATTCTGTAGCAGAAAACCCCTACCCTACTGGCTGCCAATAGTCTGATTTTAAAGCTGAGACTCCAGGAGGTGGTGAAGCTTTGGTAACTGGAGAAAGAAGCTGAAGCCATCCTGTCTAACCACTTGAACTACCTCCCAAACCAGTGTGACGTGAGTCTTTGGGCGACACCCACCTGCAGCCTGTTACATTTTTAAAGAACAATCTATTTGTTTATATTTTATTTATATTATATTTATTCACTTATATTTATTTCATGCATATATGTCTGTGCACCATATGCATGCTTGCCTGGGGAGGAGACAGGGATGTCGGAACCATTGGTACTGGAGTTCTGGGCCGTTGTGAGGTGCTGTGTGGATGCTGAGAACCAAAGCCAGGTCCTTTGCAAGGGCTGTCACAGCTTCTAATCACTGAGCCGTGTCCAGCCCCTGGAGCCTATTACATTGTGCCAAGCACGTGTGTGAATGCCATAGAGGCCAGAAGAGGGGGTCAGATTCCTCTGGAGCTGGAGTTACAGGCAGGCATGAACACCCAACTGAACTCAGGGCCGCAGCAAGAGCAGTGTATGTTCTTAATCACTGAGATGTATCTACAGACTCTTTGATTTTTATCTCAAGGCAGAATTTCCCAATGTCAAATTGACTGATGTCGGTCGTAGGTGCGGCACTGGAGAGAGCAGCTCACCAAGGTGCTAAGCCTCCATTTTCCAAAGGAGCAGAGAGGTTCAGCCTTCTTGGAAAAAAGACAGACCCCGACTAGCTCATGCCAGTTACTTTTAGACAAAATTAATTGGGCCTGGGAAATGTTCCAACTACCAAAGTGTTTGTTGTTGCTGTTTTTTTACCATTGCTACCAGAGAAAGCAGATAATCCATATAAATCTCAGTCCCTTCTGACCATGGCTAGCCAAAAATCAAGAATAAGAACTCCAGGTTTGTCAGGAGTGTCTTAGAAGCAAGATTTGTAGTGGCAAGCTCTCATGGAACACCGAATGCACATCTTTCAGAGACACAACATTTCTTCAAGATTCAAACAGTCTCACAACACTTTCTCAGCCTCAGCTGATTGACCCAGACAGCAAAGGCTTTGCTGAAACATTTTACTCAAAGCCAGACATAAAGATGTTATTTTACGCCGGAGGGTAGTGGTGGCACATGCCTTTAATCCCAGCACTTGGGAGGCAGAGGCAGGTGGATTTCTGAGTTCGAGGCCAGCCTGGTTTACAGAGTGAGTTCCAGGACAGCCAGGACTACACAGAGAAACCCTGTCTCAAACAACAAGAACAACAAAAAACAAAAAACAAAAAACAAAAAACAAAAAAAGAAAAAGAAAAAGATGTTACTTTACATATCAGTCCACTGTTGTCCAGGCTGGACTTGACAGTTTGGATTACACACCTGGCTGACCATTGTTCTTAATGGAATGACTATCTAAAGGGCTCAAACGCAGTGGGGGGGAGGGCATCAAAGTGGAGAGTAGGTGGAACACAGCCCTAGGTGAACATAGTTGTACACCGTCTGAGGTTCCCAGGCTGTGTAACAGACACACCAGTAGTTAGTAGTATAGAGTGACCATTTAAATGTTCATGGATGGGGCTGGAGAGATGGCTCAGTGGTTATCAGCACTGGCTGCTCATCCAGAGGACCCAGGTTCAACTCCCAGCACACACATGGTGGTTCACAACCACCTGTAATTCCAGGTCCAGAGGATCTGATGCCCTCTTCTGACCTCCTCGGGTATGTATGTATGGTGGTGTACATACATACAGGCAAAACACATAAAATACCCTTAAAGGGGGCTTAGAATAAAATAAATAAAATGTTCATGAAGCCAGGTGCTGGGAGCCAAACCTAGGAAATTACCCGCTGTTCTGGAAAGCCTGGTCAGTACAAGGTTAAGAAAGGACGTTCTTGGGTCTCAGTTCCCAGGAACTTAAAGAACGTCTGGTATTTCCTGGGAGCCAGTTACGACAGTGGGATGGTCTTGGGCAATAGGATTCAATAGTGGGATCGCCCTAAGCAATGACCCTCACCCAAATTTCCCGTTTTGCTGTGTCTTTATAATCTGCCGCCTGAAATTAGAGAGCTTGAACAGAACCCCAGACTTGCTCTCCTCCTTTGTGTTTCTTGTCCCTTCATCTGACTGTGAATGCAGTATGACCAGCTGCGTCATGCTCCTGTCTCCATGCCTTCCTGCTGTGATGGATTGAACCCTTATGTCATCAGCTAAAATAAACCTAGTCAAACATTTTTCACAGCAACAGAAGTGTGAACCCAGAACAGCACAATGAAGGTAGAAGGAGCTGAGGTTTTAACTGGAACTTCTTCCTGGGTCCCAGGATAACCTCTGAATGGCATGAGCATGAGCTACCCCCAAAGGAACTCAGAGAGGATAGATTCTAACAGCTAAATGACATAGGAACTCTTGGCAGAAATGACAAGATGGGACTGGTATGTATCTACTCAGCGATTGCCAGCAAGCTATAGGAAGGCGGAGTCCCACAGAACAGTCATCAAAGTATCAAAAGGTATCCGACATAGGAGACACCTGGAACAGATGAGCTGTTCTCAAGGAAAAAGAATATGGAGGGCTAACAGAGCCAGGTGCCCTAGATTCTGGACAAAGCACTTAGCATTTCATGACCAGAAAGGTCCTAGATCTTAACAGAAAATAGAAATCGTGAAAAGGAACAGAAACTTTTAACCAGAAAACTCAACATCTGAAACATTGTAACAGAAATGAGAACAACAGAAGAAGAAAACAAACTAGAATTAAAATGAAAGTATCCCATTTGAAAAAGCAGATCAGACATCACCAAAAGCTGTCAAGCAAAATCTTAAGGGCTCTTTGGGGTAACACACAAAGATCTAGATATTCGAGCTATTGGAGTTTCAGAAATAAGGAGAAAGACACTGCATTCATCTTGGACAAACGGGGAGCAACACATCGATATTACGAAGGCTTTACTGAAGTTGCTTAAGAAAAACTAAGTTACACGACTTAGAATTTAGATAAAGGAGTGCTCCCCAGTCCTCTCGTTAGGAAGAACATGGTTCTGCAAGCCAGGCTGGATGGCCCTGTGTCTCAGTTAGGGTTTTACTGCTGTGAACAGACACCATGACCAAGGCAACTCTTATAAAGGACAACATTTAATTGGGACTGGCTTACAGGTTCAGAGGTTCAGTCTATTATCATCAAGGCAGGAAGCATGGCAGCATTCAGGCAGGCATGGTGCAGGAGGAGCTGAGAGTTCTACATCTTCATCTGAAGGCTGCTAGCAGAATACTGGCTTCCAGAAAGCTAGGATGAGGGTCTTAAAGCCCACACACACAGTGACACACCCATTCCAACAAGGCCACACCTACTCCAACAGGGCTACACCTACTCCAACAAGGCCACACCTCCAAATAGTGCCACTCCCTGGGCCAAGCACATTCAAATCATGAGACCCTGGTTAGCAGCTGCCAGGGAAGAGCAGTCCTGGTCTGTCCAGAGATAAGTGTGGCAAGATTTTGACATTGTAAATCTCCCCATTTGTCCAAACAACCAATCTTGAAATCTCTGTCTCTGAAACACGTTTAGTTGTTCAAATTCTAAGCTGGGGCTGTGAAACTGTGTATGTAAGCTGATGGAAATTTCCGTCTGGGGCTGGATCTCTTTCGTGCATTAGCCAGAACCAGCCTTGTGCTATTATAAGGGAGCTTTTCCTTATTAATCTCTAAGTGCTGACATAATTTCTCAACGGTGTATTCATTCTATAACAGTGTAGAAAGATATATGAAGGCATAATGACTGAAGGCTTCCTGGCTTAGTCAGGGTTGGTACTGACGTGACTAAACACCATGACCAAAGCAACTGGGCAAGGAAAGGGTTAATTCAGCCTACACTTCCACATCACTGTTCATCACTGAAGAAAGTCAGGCAGGAGTTCAAACAGGGCAAGGACCTGGAGGCAGGAGCTGAAGTAGAGGCCGTGGAGGGTGCTGCTTACTGGCTTGCTCCTCATGGCTTGCTCAGCCTGCTTTCTTATAAAAACAGGGACTGCCAGCCCAGGGGTGGCTCTATCCACAATGAGCTGGTCCCTCTCCTATCAAAATGCCATACAGCTGGATCTCATGGAGGCATTTTCTAAATTGAGGTTCTCACCTCTCATATGACTCTAACTTGTGTCAAGTTGGCATAAAACTAGCCAGGACACTTCCCAAACTGTGGCAGACATAATTCCACAGTGAAGCAGCAGAAAGACAGGTCAGCTGTGTGTGTCATACTCTCCAGCTCTTTGGTCTAGAAAGATAGTAGGAAAACAACCCTCAACTAGCAAAATAGCTCAGTGGGTGAAGGCACCTGCCATCCAGTGTCACAAGCCTGGGGACACAAGTACAATCCCCAGAACCCATGTAAAGGTGGAAGGAGAGAGCTAACCTACAAAGTTGTCCTCTGACCTCCACACACTGGCCATGACACACATACATCTCTCTCTCTCTCTCTCTCTCTCTCTCTCTCTCTCTCTCTCTCTCTCTCTCTCTCTCTCTCTCTCACACACACACACACACTAATAATAAGTAAAAATAATTAAAAATAAAAACCCAATGGAAGCCGGGCGGTGGTGGCGCACACCTTTAATCTCAGCACTTGGGAGGCAGAGGCAGGCGGATTTCTGAGTTTGAGGCCAGCCTGGTCTACAGAGTGAGTTCCAGGACAGCCAGGACTACACAGAGAAACCCTGTCTCAGAAAACAACAAAAACAACAACAAAACCAACAATGGTATAGATAAATTATAGCACTAAAAAGCATTCAAATGATCCAAGAGATTGGGGGGAAGGCATAATAAAGGAATTTTTAAAAAGTAGAAAAAAGGGGGGCAACATATCACAAAAATAGGAGGCTTAAATTGAATCATAACAACAACTACATTACATGTAAATGGTCTAATCACACCAATTAAAATGCAGAGACTATCAGATTGGATTGAAAACACATGACCCAACTATGTGCTTCATTTAAAGAAATCAGAGCAAGTACAGACAAACCTGAGTTCAGAACAAGCAGTAGAACCAGAGATGAAAGTGGATATTACTTAAAGATAAAATAATTGGTTTGTCAAAGACATTCCAACTCTGCATATAGACACAACTACCCAGATCTGGGGAGGTGGAGACGGGTGTATCTTGGTAGCTGTGTAGTCTGTGTAGTCTACTTGGAGAGTTTTAGGACACTTAGAGGGTCTCTCTCTCTCTCGAAAAAAAAAGGTGCCTGAATAATGACACCTAAAATTGTCTACTGGCTAAACACACACACATACAGCACACTTACATATACACACACACTCACACACTCAGATACACACACACACTCATTCAGATATACACACACCAACTTGTAGGCATACACCACATACTTGTACACACAGCATACACATATATAAACACACATATACACACATACACACGGCACACATAGCACACACATGTACACACTCACACTCATTCACACACATACTTGTATGTATGTACCACACACACTCTTATACACACACAGCACACACACACAAACACACACACACACAAAAGAAGACCACTTCACCTGTAATTCTGTCTGCCTACATAAAAGCAGCTGACCACAGAAACAGCTGACCACGTACCACAGCCCACAGCCACAGGCAACTTTGCATAGTCAGCTTTTCTTACCCAGTCCAGGCCCCAAACTAGGGTAGGGGCTGCCCACATCCAGGATGGCTCTTCCTACATCAATAAATGCAGTCAAGGCATTCCCTTACAGACACTCCCACAGGCAGTCTGATCTAGACAATCCCTCAGTGAGACTTTCTTTCCAGGCGACTCTAGGTTGGGTCAAGTTGACAGTTAAAGCTAACCACCGCAGATAGCTTGGACCTAAGGGTCCAGTGGGATGGACAGAGGATAAATGACCATGGCAGATAGATAGCCTGTCTTAGGCTCACTGGGATGGACAGGGGATAAATGACCATGGCAGATAGCCTGTCTTAGGCCCACTGGGATGGACAGTGGGTAAATGTTGAGGCCCACACTCTGCCTCAACACTTTGTCGCTAAGGTCTCGGTTGACTGCCCTGTCCGCTGAGAGTTCTGGAACCCCGGGACTTTAACGTCCCCGAACCGGGCCACCAAATGTGCCGCACCAACCCTGACCAGCAGGAATTAAGACACGGAACAACCGGTTCCTTCTCACAGCAGTTTACTCAGAATGCTTAGCAGTTGGTAGTCAAGATGGCGAGCCCCCAATCCCTTCCCGGGCGCAGCTTATAAACCCTGCCAGGAGCCCATGAACTCATGCCACGTGCACCATACAGCTGAGGTCACTAAACAGCAAAACAAGCTATGTGGGATAAACAATATATTTATCAGAGTGTGCTTCAGCTGTTATAGGCTTTTGAAAACCAAGTCTTTCATCAGGGTATATGGTTCCAGATGGCTGCAAAGTTGATCTAGCCGCTTTCTACTAAAGTCGGCTCCCAACAGGTAAATGTCTTTGGCACCAAGCCTCACAACTTGAGCTTGATCCCTGGAACTCCATGGTGGGAGGAGAGAACTGGCTCCTCCCACAGGGAGTCCTTGAACTACACTGACACTGTGGCAAACCCATGCCTCTCTCTCAAATAAATGAGTACAACGTAAACAAACAAACAAACAAAAATCCAAACAACAAACAAAAACCCCTGGCAGAGACTATTTGACTCCTGTCATCTACGCATGGCTAAGCCCAATTTCCACAGATGCCTCCCACCCAGCTCAAGCGCAGGGCCACTGGCTCTTTCAGCATCTCCTAAGAATGACCTCCCTACCCAGATCCCATGGTGCACAGCTTTATGAATGAGACAGAACCCCAACTTTCTTTGCTCACAGGTATGTTCCTAGTGAGCTTTGCTGAAGGATTTGATAAGAGTGGGAGAGAGAAAGAGCCCAGTGGTCTATAAAAAGTTGAAAACATGTTTTAGTAAATAAACGTCAGCATTCAGGGGGATTCTGGCCCTGAACAATCCCCGAGAGCCATAAAGACTTTAGCAATTAAAGCTTCCTTCTTACCTGTGCTGGCTGACTTTATGTTAACACAGCTAGAGTCATCAGAGAGGAAGGAGCCTCAGTTGAGAAAATGTCTCTGTAAGATCAGACTGTAGACTGGCTTGTAGGTCTTTTATTTTGCTTTTAGTTTTTTGAGACGGGGTCTCACTATGTAGCTCCAGATGTCCTGGAACTCACCATATAGACCACACCGGCCTTGAACACACAGAGATCTACCTGCCTCTGCCTTCCAAGTGTTGGAAGGAATGATTTGTGCCACTACATCAGGATGGAGGGCATTTTCTTAGTGATTACTGGGAAGAGGGCACAGCTCATTGTGGGAGTGGTACCACCCCTGGACTGTGGTCCTGGGTTCTATAAGAAACCAGGCTGAGCAAGCCATGGGGAGCAAGCCAGTCAGCAGCACCCCTCCATGGCCTCTGCACCAGCTCTGCCTCCAGGTTCCTGCCCTCCTGGAGTTCCTGCTCTAACTGCTGGTGATGCTGAACTGTTGTATGGAACTGTGAGGGGAAAGAAATCTTTTCTTCTCTAAGTTGCCTTTGGTCATGATGTCTCACCACAACAATAGTAACCCAAACCAAGCCATTACCCAGGGGACGGGAACATTGTCGTGGACAGTTAGGTAGCACAGAGTCAGGCGCTCTGGTGTGCTGAGCAGGATTTGTTGTTTTAATCACGATGAGATTTGAGTTCACTGTCACGATCTTCAGACACACCAGAAGGCAGCATCGGATCCCATTACAGATGGTGGTGAGTCACCATGTGGATGCTGGGAATTGAACTCAGGACCTCTGGAAGAGCAGTCAGTGCCCTTAACCGCTGAGCCATCTCTCCAGTCCTGTGATGAGATTTTAAATAAAATAGAATTGTGGGGTGGAAATAGCTGTGCTTGCCATGTAAACACGAGGGCATGAGTTTGATTGCCAGAAGCCATGTACAAATCCAGCCATAGAGCACGTATGTGTGATTCCAGTGTTGGGAAGCAGAGACAGGTCCCTCCTGGGGCGTGTGGGCCACCTAGTGCAGCAGCTGTAGTTGAACTTTGTTGCTATGAGAGGACACTCTGATCAAAAGCAACTCCAGGAAGAAAGGGGTTGGTTTACAGTTCAGAGAGATAGAGTCTATTGCCATGGAGGAAGGCAGCAGAAGGGAGGGGCAGCCTGGTAGTTGGGGAGTAAAGAGATCACATTGCATCCCCACACAGGAAGCAGAGTGAGGGAAGTTAATGGGACGAGGTATACAACCTCAAAGCCACCCACTCCTAGTGACATAATTCCTCCAACAAGGCTCTACCTCCTCATGGGTTCAAAAACTCCACAGACAGACGGCGCCACCTGCTGGAGACAGTGCTCAAACACATGAATCTATGAGGGACATTTCATAGTCAAACTATAACACTAGACTTGTCATAGAGTTCCAGGTTCAGTGAGAGACCATAGCTCAAGGAAACAGGTTGGACAGCACCTGGGAACCAATATTGGAACTTGCCCTTTGAACTCACTACCCCCAGGAGAATTACTACCGGACTATTGGTGTAGTCAGCTCTGGTGGCTGGGCCTTTCTCACAGGCCTGCAGGCTAAAGTCCGAGGTGCTGTGGGTTGGTCCTTCTAAAGCCTCCTCAGCTTGCAGACAGGATCTTCCCCAGTATGCTCTCTCACGATGGTTCCTTTGTTTGTCTGTCTCTTGATGCTTCCTGCAAGGATACTATTCACTTTAGTTCAGGGCCCACATTAAAGGCCTCACTTTGGCTTAATCGCCTCTTCAAAGACTCTGTCTGCGAACACAGCCTCACTCTGAGATTCTGGGTCTTAGAGCTTTAACAGATAGGCTTTAGACAATAGATCCCAGCCCACCCCTCCCATCCCACTGAGTTATAGACAGGTCATAGTAAAAATCACGAGCCAGGGCTGGAGAGAAGGCTCAGGGGATGAAGTGGGTGCCATAGAAACATGAGGATCTGAGCATGGATCTCCAGTGTCCGTGTAAAAGCCAGGTGTGGTGGCGCACATCTGTAATCCCAGTGTTGGGGGCAGGAGGAGACAAGCTGGAATTCAGTGGTCAGATAGTCTAGCCAAATCAATGAGCTCCAGGGTCAGTGAGAAACTTGCAAAATGAGGTGCAGAGCAACTGAGGAATATTCCCAACACTGGCCTCTGTCCTCCAGAAGATGCAAACACATGGACACACACCTATATGAATGTGCTCATGCACACACACACACACACACACACACACACACACACAGAGACACACATCATGAAAGAAAATCATGCAGGCTGATTCTTAGCACTCCTGAGAGCACCCATTTGTGGTACGGCTATGCTGTGATTCTTCACTTCCACTCAGCTCCATAACTGGCTCTCGGTACCCTTTAATATCAATAATAGGACAATGCACTGGCGAAACTGTGCCGGCACCAGAGCGGTGACACTTGAGTCACTGGGTAATGTGATGAATCAAATCAATAACTAGAGCGGATGTTTACTGTACGTCACCCTTCCTGTCCCCATCACGCGGGTGTGTGACACATCAGTGCTGGATTGTACCCAGACGCGGAACACCGTTCCTCTTGGCAGCTTTGTGAGGTGGCCTTCTGGGTCACAAGGATAGTTATAGACACCTCTCCTGGAAGAACAAAGCTCAAAATGGAGGCACACTGTGGCTATCTGTTCCTGTGTGCTTGCCTGTTCGTGATGGGATGGACAGAGCCACATAGTCTAAAAGTTGCTCCTTTTGGGTACTCTGCAGATGTGGGTCCCTAGGCCCAGGTCCTACCTTTAAAAGGGATTAGTACGAACCTTCCAATATGGTCAAGGCCATGCCAAAGACTGCAAGACAACCAAGAGTCCCGCCTGGCCTAAGCTAGCATCTGTCAGTTAAGAAGCAGGGATGTTATCATAGTTCTTCACTTCATTCCTCGGCTCCGGAGTCTTGTTCTGCCTGCGGTTGCCTGTTCCATCCTCCAGAACAGCATACGATAGCCTGAGAGGTCTCACACACAGACAACCCTTCCCTGTCTTGGAGGTTGGATAACTATGTCCAAAGTGCTGGTCCATTCAGTTCTGGTAGGGCTCATTCCTGATTTGTGGACAGTGGACTCTTTAACTGTATTTTTTTTAACAAAGTATTTATCTATTTTATGTATGCAAGTACAGTGTCACTGTCTTCAGACACACCAGAAGAGGGCTTCAGATTTCATTACAGATGGCTGTGAGCCACCATGTGGTTGCTGGGAATTGAACTCAGGACCTCTGGAAGAGCAGTCAGTGCTCTTAACCACTGAGCCATCTCTCCAGCCCCTTTCACTGTGTTTACATGAACAGAATTCTCAGGCACTGATCACACTCTGAGGGCCCCACTCTCCTGCTCTGATCTCACTTTGCTTTTCTCCTGTGGCGCCCATTACACTCAAGATTAGAGTTTCAGCAGGCAAACATGCAGGGCCTTGGGACGCCTGCCTGTCGATGCCAAAACTGTCAGGCTTAGAGAGCAAGCTTGAACTGGTCTGCACCATGTGCCTCACTCACACGGGATGATGGGGACGTGGGCATTCTGAGGGATTGAGGAAGACAGGCTGAGGCTCAAGGGTTGACTGTGGAGCTGGGCGTCCCTGAGAATGTGCTTGTCAACTTGGTTCCCTCATGTCTGTGCTTGCCTGGTGCCCAGAACTGAGCCCTTGTGTGGAAGCTCAGTGAGAGGTGGCAGGAAGTGTGTGGGAACAGAAAGGAGGGTACCAGGGAGAGGGATGAGAACAAA
The DNA here is from genome assembly GCF_011762505.2 of Arvicanthis niloticus. NCBI lineage: Eukaryota > Metazoa > Chordata > Mammalia > Rodentia > Muridae > Arvicanthis > Arvicanthis niloticus. The sequence goes on along the minus strand of NC_047662.1, from coordinate 5,329,919 downwards.
ATGTCATGATACATGTGCATGAAGATGCCATGATGGAACACATTATTCTGTATATAGAACCTAAGGTTCAGAACTTCTGATTTTATCCATGGTCTGCCTCAAAAAAAAAAACAAAAAACAAAAACAAAAAAAAACAAAAAACAAAAAAAAAACCCCTGTGAGTTCTCCAGGTTAAGGTTGCTAAGGATGGTGTAAGGGGAGAGAGGCCCAGTAGTCAGCCTGAGCTAATCTTCAAGTGGACAGTGATGTCACCTCCTCAGTGAGGGCAGCTAATGCCAGAATAATGAACTAGTAAGAGCCTACTAACTGAATCACATATTGGGGGGGGGGTGTCTATGTCACTGTTCTATTACTATGAGAAGACACCATGACCGAGGCAGCTTATGAAAGAAAGCATTCAACTGGGAGGCTTGCTTACTTTCGGAGGGTTAGGGTCATGACCATCATGGCAGGAAGAAGCACGGCGGCAGGTTGAACAGTAGCTGAGAGCTCAGGTATGATCTATAAATTTCAGGCAGAGAGAGAGGGAATATATGAATATGTATGTGGGTCTGGCATAGGCTTTTGAAACCTGGAAGCAAGCTCCCCAGTGGCACCCCTCCTTCATGAAAGCCACACCTCTGAAAAGGCCACTGCTTCCAATCCTTCCTGAACATGGAGAGAGGAGAGTCGAGAGAGTCGGGGGAAGGATGGACAGGAAATACAGGCTGCAGTTTTAAATGAAGTTGGTCCGTTGAAGCAAGGGAATGAGTTAGCTATCTTGGGGAGAGAATTTTGGGTAGAGGGGATAGCCAGCAACCTGAAATAGAATCCTACGATGACTATCACTTAGTAGTTACACATTAAAATTCCCTCTGTGTGCCAGTAACGTGGGATTTCATTTTGTTTTTGTGATGGTCTTGTTTTGTAGTGCAGGCTAGCTCCAAACTTGAGATTCTCACGCCGCCATCTCCCAAGCGTTGGACTGCAGGTGTGCACCATCACATCCGGATCCCTCTGTTTTCAGAAAGAGCTCTGCAGCTAGCTGAAGATATGATACCTTTCAGGTGGCTGCTGCTCACGGCTGTCCCAGCATAGACGTGAAGCCACAGGGCCTGTGCGGTAGTTTGAACTCTCCCTGGACAAATTTGAATACGCATCTGCTTCCACCAACCACAGAGGAAAGCTGGGATACCATATACGTTCCACCTGGTGAACCAGGTTCCTCACTGGGCTTACAGAGCATGTGTGAGGAAACAGGAGCATGGGTCACCCCAAATCAGCTGCATTGTTGAAGAGACTCACCCGGTATAGATGGAGTCCTCCATTCTGTCACCCTCTACACGTAAGCATCGCCTGAGACTATGTACAGCTGTGCACAATTACATCCAGCTGGCAGGGGAGACAGGAGGGAGTGGCTGGAGTCTCAGGTGAGGTCTGATGACCTTTCTCAGCCCCCTGCCCCTTCTGTGAGGCCTAATCTTAATGGTCAGGGATCTCTGGTGAGGACCACTGCTGTGCTCAGAGGGCAGTGTATAAAGCAATATCGCTCTATACACCCTCACACACCACCTGTGGGGGCTGGGTGAAGGCTCAGAGCCTTTCTGGGACAAGGTGACATTGTCATTGACAGCCTATTGAAGGGAGATGCTGATCTTCATTGAGGCCTGCACCTCCCATCCTAACTTAATTAGGCCAGGCAGTAAAACCTTCACTAATAACTGTCAGGACCCCTGAGTCACCAGGGAATGACAAAGCTTGGCAAGCAGCCTCTGGGGGAAGGAAAGTGTGACTTCACTGCTGTCTCCCTCTACAACTGTCCTCAAGGGTCATCAAAGACCCCTCTGTTGGCCCCTCCGTACCTGTTGGCAGACCATGAATGACTTACACACACATGTGCACAGAATGTGTTCATGCAAACATTCCAACATAGATTTTTAGTTTTTGTTTTATTTTTTACTTTTTAAGACAGGTTCCTGTCTGTAGCCCTGGCTGTCCTAGAACTACCTCTGTAGACCAGGCTGGCCTCAAACTTAGACATCTACCTGCCTCTTCCTCCCGAGTGCTGGGATTCAACTTGTATACCATTGTTTGGCCCCAGCATAGACTTTTAGAGATATACAGACTTTGAACTTCTCATCTCCCTGCCTTCACCTCCCACATGTTGGGATTGCCAGCCTTTGTCACCATAGTGGTTTCCGTGGTGCTGAAGACTGAGCCCAGGTCTTCACAGAAGCCCTCCACCAGCTGAGCTGTATCCTAGCCCTATAGCAGAGCATTTTAGGAAAAGAAAAACTGTATCTTTACCCCAAGCCGACTACTTCCAGCTTTGTAATATTCCATACCAATCCTACACAACACATCTTGCTGTGACTCTTTTGTTGCTATTCTTTGTAGTTATTGTTATTTACTAATTTATAGGTTCTGCTGGGGTCTTAGGTTTAGCATTGAGAACCTGTAGGTTGAATGAAGACTCACGGATGTAGCCCAGGCTAGCCTTAAATTCATAACTCTCTTGCCTGGGGCATGTTAGACCACAGTTATCAGTTACTTCACATAAATGCTCTTGAAAACGTGTGTGTTCACAGATACACATGGCGCACACATGTGCACTTATGCACGTGTGCACGTGCACACACACACACACACACACAAATGGACCCATGTGTACACTCACACAGACACACACAAGCAATGTTCTAAGCAAAGAACTGAGGTGAGCTGGCTGCTAACAGCACCACTTTGCTGGGTTGAGCCTAGTGAAGCAGGCTGGCCAGGCAGCTTGGGGATGTCCTTCAGTCCTCCTTGGTGAGAGTATTATCCAGCCTAAGGAAACCTTGCTCTGAGGACCAAGTCTTTGTGATCTTACACGCAGCCAAGCACATGTGTTAGGCCTGAACTTTGAGCAAAGCTTGCTGTGTCTTTGCTATTTCAAACAACTGGTTTAATACAACCTGACAACTCATCTATTTACCACTGAAGGATTTTTTGAAAAGGAAGCCGAGATATGTCATGTCATACCCCGCATGACTTCTGCTAACATTCATAAATCCTTGTCCTTCTGCCTCGGCCACATCATGTCTGTCTCCGTCTTTCACCTGTGATTTATTATTGCTGAGTTACTTATTTTGCCAGATTTATAAACTTCACAGTACTTTATAGAATACCCACTTTGAACACCAGTCAACAAGCCAGTAGATTTATTGTCTATGAATTGTTACTTTGAAAAATTACATCAATGCAAAGTGATTGCCTTCCAGCCTCCCTAGCCAATAAATTCATTTTATTTATTTATTTATTTTTGGAGGGGACGTATGAGGTCACAGGATGATAGATAAAACGGGCAATCCCTCAATGAGAAGAGTCGGAAGTTCTCTGGAGCAGACGCCCAGCCAGACTTCTCTCTGTCATCATGGACAGGGTGCCCTTCTGCTGCTTGATCTTCATAGGACTCCTGAACCCGCTCCTGTCCCTTCCTGTCACAGACACTGGTGAAAGGTCTCTTCAGCTTCCAGGTGAGGTGATTGTTTAGTTTTTATTTTCATTTTTTTAATCAGTTCTGGGTGCCACTCAGGCACAGGAGCAGGGTGCCAGCTGAAAGGGGTCTTCTGTAGGTGCAACCATGCTTTGGAAAGAGGCTGAGGGGATCCTTCTGCAGGTCTTAGATTTAGCAATGGGCATGGTCTAAACAAATTGTGTATTTCATGTTACAAATGTACTTCTAACTTTCCTTGTCACTTCTGCTTATGAAAACTGGGCTGACTTAAATGATTAACTGGACTGACTACCTTTGATTTTGGAACGAACTGGTTGAATGCAGTAGTTTCTCCAGTTACAGATTAGTAGTGCACTCTGTTCTGCGAGTTAGGAATCACGCCTCTGATTGTGTTATATGGAACAAAAAGGCTTAATTAAGCAGAGTGGCAGATGAAGCCATACAAGTATGCTTGCTCTCCTTTCCACTTAATGTTCTACTCAAGTTCGACTGAAAGGGAAAAAAAATCAGAAATTTTACCACAGCCTCTTAATCTGGTATCAGGTTGTACATTAGAGTCCATAAAAAATTGTAACTGGACTTAATATTTGGTTTTGGATACCTAAGCAATTTTTATGTTTATTGTGTGTGCATGCGCACACCAGGGCCCAGAGGTGGAGGTCGGAAGATGACCTGGTTCTCTAGCACGTGGCAGGGTTGGCGGTAGGCAACCTCTGTCTGCTGAGCCAGTTGACTGGCATGCCTCTTTGGTTCTTTCAGATCTTTTCCTAAGTAAGTTCTCTGCCAGCCATTGCCCCTGGACCGCCCGGCCTCCGCCAGCGCTCTGAGCATCCCAGAGCATCCCTCACGTTGTGTCCATCAGCTGCCGGGGTCACTGAGTTCACACTGGCATTGAGCCTGATGCTCAAGACCAGGCATGGACCAATTCTGTTATTTTAAAAGAGCAGTACACACGGCTCTTTCTCTCTGAAGAGATCAGAAGTGTTCAGGTACTGACAGCACTTGAAACAGCTGTGAGGAAGGAGCTGAGAAGAGGGCAGCCTCTTATTTGAATTCCAAATTGACGGAAGCTTTGTGTTTGGGTCAGACTTTTTTCCTCATGTTTGTTTCTCCACAAACATCCTTCAACACAGGCAGTTATACATCATCACAACATGGAGGCCATCTCCCAAGGACCACCATGGTCGCACTTGCTCGCTCACTTGCTCGCTCGCTCGGGTGGGCACCTTTAGTGTCTGTCTTTCCACTGCCTTCCATCAAGGTTGCAGATGAGTGTCTGTCAGCCTGCAGCATTCCAGGGTCTTGTGTGGCTTTCCAGCCGCCACCCAGAGCATCTCAACATGCTGGCACCCGCCCAAGGCACATGTCCCACTGCCAGCCGCCACCAGTCACACACGTCCTGCACACACACAGTGTACTCCGTACATTTACACCACGAAGACCACTCCTCACACGTCCTTGCCACACATGCTGCCCTCATACCTCACACCGCACACAACGCCCACAGCTTGCACACAGCACACACCACACACACTTACTTTCGTACCTTACATGATTTACCACACTTCCCTCAGCATCCACAATACAGATCATGTTTCACACAGAAGTCACAGGCACCGCCTGAGGATGTCCACCGTGAAGCGCAGTAGAGTGCCACCATCACCTTCCCCATGGGAACAAGGCCATCCTTTGAGGTATCCCATTCAGATACCTCAAAGCAAGAGGCAACAGGTCACGATGGGTACATGGAGATGAGGATGAGTCAGACTTTCTGAGCCAGACTGGCTCCCACCCTGGGCAGGTGCTCGGGTGGCTACAACAGCAGGGAAAGGTGGCCCATGAATTCCTCCATAGACCCCTGATGGCTTGTGTGGCACTTCATATCTGCTAAGTGCCACTGTGACATATCACCAGTTCCCCATTTGGAGTTCCAGAATCTACCTCCCTGTCCCTGGTATTCACCGATGACAGGGAACAGAATAGCCAGGTGAAGCCCTGGGTAAACTATACTTGTCTGTCTCTACCTACAGTGTTTGAGGAAGATGCTCTTCAGGCTCTGGAGGAGCTGGAGAGGACGGCTCTCCTGCAAACACTGCGCCAGACCATGGTTACGGAAGCAGGGGAAAGACTCGGGGAAGCAGGTAAAGACGTTTTTTAGGCTTCTGGGCGGATTCCACAGCTAGTAGATCTGCTCTATTAGAGAAGGCTCTAAAAACCTGAACTGTACGACCCTTCTTAGCTGATTCTTCTACCAAGCTCTGTCTACCCTTCTGTAAACCTAAGGCTAGCCTGGGCTACATAACAAGACTATATTAAAAACAAACAAACAAATGACAGTAATGAGAAAATTTCCCTCAGGGTGACTTTGAAGTAAAATGTATATGGAGCCGGAATGGTGAGTGACACATGGGGTCTCACACCTATGATTCATTCCTGAGTCTGAGGCTAGCCTGAGACCCTACTGTAACACAAACAACTGATAGAAAAGACCACATCTTTGACTGTTTTCTTCTGTTGCTCAGAACATGTGGGTAGAGAATGAAGGGTCTTTCAATAAACATTGCCAACTGACAGTCCAGCTATAGTTTTTGACAAACTATTAAAATGTTGAGGTCAGAATCCTTGCCTGCTCTCAAGTACACAATGCTTCAGTCTGGAAAGGACTGAAAATGAGACATGATTTAGGGGTGTCCTATTTTTTTTCTTCTTTGCATGTGTGATGTGCATGTATGAGGGTGGGCCCACGTGGGACTGTGAGAGGCCCAAAGTTGACACTGGCTGTTTTTCTCCAGCTCTCTTCAATTTATTTATTGAGGCTGGGTTTCTGGGCCTGGAATACCTTAATCCACCTGTTCTACCTAGCTGGTTTGTCCCAGGGATCCTGTTTCTATGTTCTGAGGGCTTAAGGCGCCAAGGCGGCCTCTATGCCCACCCAGCTTTTACCCGGGTTCTGGGGATCTGAACTTTGGTCCTTTAGCCTGTGCACCATGAGTCACCTCCCAGCCTTAGAATCTTAGATTCTGTATGTTTTGCAGTAAGCGTAACTGCTGGGTATGGTGGGAGATGCCACAGGTGGATCTCTGTGAGGCCAGCCTGGTCTACATGGTAAGGCCAGCCTGGTCTCCATGGTGAGTCCCTGCTTAAACAAAGAAAAAGAGAGAGAGATAAAACACAGCAGTAGATCTAACAACAAGGTGTCAAACTGTTTTCCAGATTCTAGTGCCGAGACTCCCACTCCAAGGGGAAGCCTGAGGAAGGTAAGAAGCTCTGGTTTTTGAGGGAGAAAAAATGAACTTCTCGTAATTCATGACCTCAGAGTGTTCTAAGGAATCACACCTTAAAATAACTGGCCAGTGTTCTCCTGAAGCAGAATTTTTCTAAACTGATTCACAGAATATGTAACTGTAACAAGAACATTAACAGGCGTCTGCTCTGGGTACACTGCAGTAGGATGTAAGAGACAGGAGCAGCAGGTGAGGCTGCTGCCAGGCTTGCTGTCCACCGCCCTGCCATGTGGCCTCAGCGGCAGTGCCACTACTAGGAAGCTGTTGGGAAATGCTCAATCTCTATCCACAGGCCCTACTAGTCAAACCTGCAATTCAACAGATCTGCAGTGATACTTTAGTCAGAGTAGTCAACAAGGCAGCATGCTGTGCTCCCCTCCCCAGGATGAAAAATGGTTCAAAGGCTGGACCAGAGCCACCTCTGTGGCTGTAATCGCCACCAGCATCCTGGTAGCCATCGATGTGACAGGATAACCTAGAGATAGGGAGCACTACCTGAAGCCCTTAGGGGATTAGTATGGCTTCTGTGAGCAGCTGGGGAAAAGTCATCACTCAAAAGTTTACATCCTTCTGAACAGAATGACCAAAGCAACTGGGAAAGGAAAGGGTTTATTCAGCTTACACTTTCACACCACTGCTCATCACTGAAGGGAGTCAGCAGGAACTCAAACAAGGGAAGGACTTGGAGGCAGGAGCTGATGCAGAGGCCATGGAGGGGGCTGCTTACTGGCTTGCTCCCCATGGCTTGCTCAGACTGCTTTATTATACAACCCAGGACCACTATTCCAGGGATGGCCCCACCCACCATGGCCTGGGCCCTCCCCATCAATCACGAATTAAGAAAATGTCCTATAGGCTTGCTAACGACAGATCTTATGGAAGCATTTTCTCAGTTGGGGCTCCCTCCTAACTGGTGACTCTTAGTTTGTGTCAAGTTGTCATAAAACTATCCAGGACAAGGATTATCCTTAAGGTCTAAAACTGTAAATGGAGGGTGTGCCTACTGTATCTAGAATCAAAAGAAAACTTTGACTCAACCTTTAACAGCTATGTTACACAGAAGGCAAGTGTCTAGAACCCTAACACAGAGAGGTCACAGAGGTGAGGGGAGCTCAAGGCAACCATAGAGTTAAGTCGACTGGACCAGAGACCCAGCCTGAGGAGCCCCAGTGAGAACTCTGACTCAGGGCTACTTACCTATTGTTCTGGTCTTGTGGTTTCAGGCTTTCACTGGGCCAGATTCTAACACTGTACTGAGTCGTCTTTTGGCGAGAACCAGGAAACAACATAAGCAGCACGGGACTGCCCCAGAATGCTTCTGGAAATACTGCATTTGAAGAGACGAGCATCCATTGGTCTGCTCAGAACCATCTCTTCAGGAAAGTAAAAGAGCAGACGCTTGAAGAAAACCCACGCTGCCGCCGCTGCCCTGTTCTTCATTATGAGAAATAAATCCTCCATGTTTCTCAAGTACCACACACGGCTTATTTTACTTGTATATACATCTTGAAAAACAGACAGCCTGCCTTTGCCCCCATTTATCTTGGAAATGTACAAGTTGGGCTGGAGGTGTAGCTTGGTGGCACAAAGTCTGCCTAGCTACGTGAACTCTGCTCCTTCCTGGGCTCTGCAGGAAGCGGGAGAAAAGCATCTAAGTAAGGTAGTAAGTGAGCGAGCGCACAGCACAGGAGGTGCGGGGGAGAAAAGGCATAGAGAAAAAAGATTCAGCCAAGAGTCTCTGAAGTCAAAAATGATTTAAAATAAACTACTTTCTTGACATCTTCTCAAGCCTTAAAAAAATGAATATATACATTGCTTTGGGGTGGGATTAGGGAGACAGGGTCCCATGTCTCTAGCACCAGCCTTAAACTCCTGATTCTCCTGCCCCCCACTTCCTGAGTGCTAGGTGTGCAAATGGTTGTCACCATAACCAGTGTCGGTCACGCTGAGGCTGGAAGGCAGAGCTCTGCTCGCTCCTGAGGCAAGCGTTCTGCTGAGAGCTGTTTCCAGGGAGGGCCCTACCTGAGTTTGAAAAGCTCTAATGTAAAGGCAGTGGCGGGGGCTGGGGATGCTCTGAGCTGTTTCTTGGAGCACACAAGTTTGTGTGCTCACACTCTTGCTCTCAGCTGGCTTGAGTACTCATCAAGGGCTTGAAAACTTCCCTGCTCTCAACCTCTGTGAGCTTCAGTGCCCAGCTGACTCCCTTTAAGTAATGGAAACTCACTTCCCTTCAGCTAACAAAAGCAAAATACCCAGTGTTCTTAGAGCTGACACCGGGATTCAGGCTGTAGAATGGAACAGGCAGGGTATTCATCTTTAAGACTCACAAATTCGTAAACGGACCAGCATTTCATGCACAACTGTGGCAGTCTGTAGAGGACCAAACACCTTGTCCGGGTGCCACAGGTCTGCGTCAACATCACTCAGTGTGTAAACCTCATCACCGTTGTCACCAAACATCACCAGAGCCTTCAAGTACACGTGACAAAGCTTTCCTGATCTAGACACAACAACAACGCTCAGCAGGGAAAGCAGGTGTGCAGATTCAGTCATTCCGCCATCAAGTCTGCCTGTGAGACTCGTGGTTCCTCAGTGTCAGAATCAAGCTAGCTCTCGCTCCCTTTTGGCAACCCCAAGAAGCCTAAATGGGTTTCTAGTGTACTAGCATAACCTAAAAAACCATCAGTAGGCGTAGTGATTTGGGGACAATTATCTTATGACAGACTGATAAGCTCAGTTGCAGGAACTGAGTCCTCTGCCGACTCAGCAGCCTCCCTGTAAAGTGAGAAGGGCCTCCACCGGCTGCTGTGAGGCTGGGACGAGAGTTTCTATAGAGCATGTACGCTGGTCCAGCTGCAGGCAGAAACTGTAAACCTGGGCTATGTGGCCCTTGGTGTTGGCATGAGAGGAAGGTGCAACTGGACAGGCATGAGACTTAGGGCCTTCTGGTGGGATCAGGCTCTGTATTCTGATGTCTTGATTTTGCTCTAAGTAACTCAGACTTTGTAAACTACAAGCTTACCCTACAGAAGCTTCAGGAATAACTTTGATAATTTTCCTACACTGGCATACACGAATAGCATTATCCATATGTTTACACATCCATATGTTTACACATATAAACATCCAGGGCTCAGTAACTTCTCAGGGCTAAAATGGGGACTAACACAGTGGCAGACAGATGCCTGTCCTTCAGAGCAGGAACAGGGACAAGCTTACATGGCAAACAGTTGTGAGTGTGGCGATGTGAACCTAGCATGGGACCTTCAGGGACCGCAGTAAGCAAGCAGCGGCTCGGGCTGACACCAAGCATGTTCAAGGCTTGATTACACAATGAAGAACATTCCCCATTTGAACACATACACTGTTTATTGTTTTTACTCAAAAAAGATACCCAATGAAAAGATAAATATCCATTAAGTAAGAACAAATTCACAGTTAATTATGAACAAATTGCTAATTTGGTTAAAATTTGCCATGTTGTGAATGATAATATTTCATTTAATCCATTTATTTACACAGCATCTTATTTTCATAAATTTTGACCTCTGACCCAAGAAAATAAAGCTTTGGGGGAAACATTTATGTAGACATTCAAGTCTACAGTACACACTTTTCTTCTCAGTTCTCTAGTTACTAGTACAAAAACAGCGAGCTTGAGTTTCCACAGGGTGTGACCCCCATGGGGGGCAGCGGCCTCTGCTGGACCGGCCCTCAGCAGCAGGGATTGCTGTGTGTACTGATGGCATCCTGGCAGAGGCGAGACTTGGTAAGGACTTTACAGACCTGACTACAGCACCATTTTCAAATCAAGCCTGGCATAACACAGACTCCATAAGGTGTGGACTAAGGCAAGGAAATATGAAATGCAGAGAAAACAGGGATCCAGAACCAACAGGAAAGGACCTCTTTCACCAGAACCCTGGTCTGCTGTATGTACACGAACACACAAGGATCCTGGTAGCTCCAGACGAGCACAACCCTTCACCAGAGAATGCCAACCTGACTAATGCAGGCCTCTCAAATCACTACCTACTAGGATGGAGTGGGTTCGGAGAAGTCTCTCTGTTCACACAGCAGGAACACGTGTCAGCAACTGCTCAATGCCAGAAAGTTCCAAGAAACGTCATAGGCAGATCTTAAAATGTCTCTGACACCTTCCGATAGGACTGCTGTCCAGAAAAAGATTGTTTTAGAAAAGAGGTCTGAGCCACCGAGTTGGAGTGCTGGGCACAGCGGCCTCTATGACCGTCTCCTGATCACAATGACAATACAGTTAGCAATAGCTATAAATTGTCAGAGGAGAACAAAGTGCTTTCCTAAAACAAAACAAAAACAAAACAGGGGGCGGAAAAAGAAAAGTAAGTTGCACTGCAGGAAGTGAAGCAGGAAAGGCCGCTGTAAACCTCCTCCCCGCCAGTCCCTTCCTGACCTGCAGGCTGATTCCACAGCCATTCCCTGGTCACGAAGAAACCTCGACCTTCTCCAAACCAGAGCACTGGAGAGTGAGCCAAAAAACACATAAACAATCACACTCACTTCTGAGACCAAACTACCTGGAGAGCACAGACTCATGGGACTCTGCTGTCACCAAGCTGGGGTCCCCGAGCTCCCCTAAGTGTAGCCTCTCACGTGCAGGCCTCAAACACTTACCCCCGTTCAAGGGCAAACAACAGGCAAGGCCAACTGGAGCGCTGGCACGGAAACCTTGCCGTGTAGTTCGGTGAAAAGGAAAAGTCAACCGTTTGTTCTGGTGAGCCTGGACACACACCCCTCCATGATAACATCAACGTAATATTTAAAACTTTTCACATTTATTTTATAACAAAAAAAAAAAAAAAAAAAAAAAAAAACCCTTTAAAAACACTGCTGTTTGAGTAAGAGGCTTTTTAACATGTGAGGCTTAACTTCAGTCATCCAAAGTCCTGTCTAGCAGACAGATCTCAAGGAAAGGGCTCCCATGAAAGGCGGCCGCCACAGGAAGTGCATGGACGAGAATGGGCTCAAACAACTGAAACCAGGACCCCCACAGTTCCTAGAGGACCATGCCCTCTGCTGGTTTGTGTGTGTGTGTGTGTGTGTGTGTGTGTGTGTGTGTGTGTGTGAAAGCTGGAATGTCTTACAATCAGGAAGAGAAGCACCATGCTGTACAAAACCTAGATCAATGTGCTAAGTTCACGGAAAACACCGTGAGAAACACACAACCCACAGACAGAAGTTCTTCAAGTATTCTAGTGGGAAAATGATTTTGTAACAACAGAACATAGCAAAGGAGACTCAGGCCTGAGACTCCTTCCAACTGTAACTTACTCAGGGTGACTTCTGAGATTACACTGTCAGACCAGGTGACAGATGAGCTCAAGAAGTCTTCTCGTTGGCAGTTTTAACACCATGAACCAGAGCCTAAAAATACTCCTGCTTTGGGAAAACCAAGAAGGGAGGGCTGGGGACACAGGTCAGCGGTGAGAATGCCAGCCTAGCGGATGCGAGGCCCTGGGTTTGATTCTCAGCACCACTGAAACCAATCCAGAACAAAGCAAGGGAAGATCTTAATGTAGATGACTGCCATCGACAGAGTCAGACTGTGGCGAGGTAACACACGTCTGTGTCCCACATGACCTGGAGAGGGCGTGACTTCTTCACAACTGCTCAATTGGTGTCTTCTGATGGGTGCTGTTCAGGGACCTCTGCAGTGTTGCTGACTGAACCTCTGTCTTCATAGGTGACACAGCTCTCCAAAAGAGAACAAAGGCAAGCGTGTCATTTGATGTTAATGCCATCAGAAGAGTTTAAAAGTAAGGAAAAGGCTGAGTTGAGGGAAGATTTACTGGTTGGTTTTTGTAAATGTGACAGACATAAACCCAGACACGTCTGGGAAGATAGAAGCTCAACTGAGAGAATGCCTCCGTCAGACAGGCCTGTAGGCAAGTCTGTGATGCACTCTCATGATTAATGATGGGTGTGGGAAGGCCCCATTCACTGTGGACTGTGTCACCCCTGGGCTGTGCTCCTGAGTTCTATAAGAAAGCAGACTGAGTAAGCCACGGGGAGCAAGCCAGTAAGCAGCCCCCCTCCATGGCCTCCACTTCAGTTCCTGCCCTGACTTCCCTGTAAGGTGAAACATTCCTTCTGAGTGCTTTTGGTCCTTCTATCAAAGGGTAGAAAGCTAAGACAATCAGCAGAGAGAAGGAACAGAGGCAAACAGAAGCGTCAATGAAGTACGAGGACACCTACAAAGGAAACAGCCTATACCGTCTAACTCTGAGAAAGACAAAACAGATACAGCTCCCTGCAGGAATAAAAGCAGGCCTGGGAGACGTGAGAACTGAAACCGTGAAGACTACATAATGGTGTGTAATGGATGCTGCCTCCTCCTCCTCCTCCTCCTCCTCCTCCTCCTCCTCCTCCTCCTCCTCCTCCTCCTCCTCCTCTTCCTCCTCCTCCTTCTTCACCACCACCACCACTTCCATTGGGAAGGAAAAGACCCACAGAGTGAGCAGTGCTTGGAGCTTATCTGGTCTGAGTGCACTGACAGCTGTCAGAGGGACCAGAGAGAAGGAAAGGAAGGAAAGGGTATGTGTGAAAACAAAATGCCTGAAAATCTTCCAAATTTAATGAAGATATGAACAGAGCATCCAAGAAGCTCAATGGCCTCCAAACGGGATCAGTTCAGATGCACACACTCAGACATATCGTAATTAGTTGAACCAAAGCAGGAGAGGACATGCCATACACGGGATTCTTAGAAGATTATCCACAGATGTCTCAGCAGAAACTTGGGAGGCCAGAAGACAGAATGCACATACAGACAAAGTGCTTAAAGAAAAAAAACTTCCACCAAGAGTCCTTTATCTGGAAAAACTCCTTTAAAAGTAAGGGAGGAATCCACAAAACCACAGGCTGGGCTGGGGTGGGGCTTGCTGTCACCCTCTCTGCAGTGTGAGAAGTGCTGACAGGCCTGTACTGGGGTTGGCTGGGTGGTTCCGAGCCCTGGCTGCTGCACAGGAATTTGGTTAGATTCACAGCACACACCAGTTCACAGCGACTCCTCACTCCAGCTCTGGGGGATCTGGTGCCCTCTTCTGGCCTCTGTGGGTACCACACATGTGTGCAGGTGTGCAGAGATAGGCAGTGCTCACACAACTGAACACAAAGGGGATGAAGGAATACTGCAGGCAGGCTCAGAAGGATGGGAATTCAAGGCTGTATGCTGTTTACAGCCCTGGCTTGCTGGTCCATGATATACGACTTAGGACACTAACACATAAGAATGACTTGGGTTTCTGTTTTTTGGTTCTCTGTGCACCAACAAGCAGAAGGAAATGGATAAAGAGTGTCCATGGGGTAAGAAAGCTTCCTTCAGTGTAGGTCTTTCTTATACTTTGGACTGAAACTTTTAAAGAGGGATGTATATTTGAACCATGTATCTCCAAATTTCCCCTCAGTTGGTCATACTCCAGGGAAGTGTCTTTATCACCCTAAACATTCCAACAGGTGGGAGAGAACTATTTCATCACGATTGCAGAATGGTGTTTCACACACATAAGGAAAGAACTGTGGCTGTTCACAAGAGACCTTTAATATTGGGACTGCAGACACTCCCTTACAGGAAAAGGGTAGGGAGTCACTAGACCCTCACTGCATACCCTCACTGCAGACCCTCACTGTACACCCTCACTGCAGACCCTCACTGAACACCCTCACTGCAGACCCTCACTGTACACCCTCACTGAAGACCCTCACTGTACACCTTCACTGCAGACCCCCACTGTACACCCTCACTGCAGACCCTCACTGAACACCCTCACTGCAGACCCTCACTGTAACCCTCACTGCAGACCCTCACTGTACACCCTCACTGCAGACCCTCCTTGTACACCCTCACTGGAGACTGTCACTGTACACCACCACTATACACCCTCACTGCACTGTCACTGTAGACCATCACTGAAGACCCTCACTGCAGACTGCCACTGCAGACCCTCACTGCAGACCCTCACTGCAGACCGCCACTGCAGACCCTCACTGCAGACTGCCACTGCAGACCCTCACTGCAGACCCTCACTGCAGACCCCAGCCTCCTTCCTACACTTACCTTCCAGTTCTATATGATTTCATCTTAAGTGTCCTATGTTCTCAGGAGGTGATGAGAGTCTACAGAATGCAGAAGGGACTGAAGGGGGTGAAGAGTTCCATCTGTGGAGCTGTCACTCATGCTGGGGTGAGATGATTTTAATGATATGGCTGTTTTGGGGTTGGCCAGGCTCTGTAACGTAAGCTCCATAAACTCACTGGTTTGCCAAGTCTGCCTTTACTTTAACTGTATTTGGTCTGGGGCTGGGCCCTACCTGGAGTGGGCAGACATTTGTTTATGCTTCTCCTAGGAAACTTCACAGTGTTAAAAAGACCTATATTCGGGGCTAGAGAGATGACTCAGCGGTTAAGAGCGCTGACTGCTCTTCCAGAGGTCCTGAGTTCAATTCCCTGGTGGGGCTCATGACCATCTGTAAATGGGGTCTGATGCACTCTTCTGATGTACCTGAAGAGAATGGCAGTGTACTCATAAACATAAAATAAATCTTAAAAAAAAAAAGACCTGTATTCAAAACCCAGCACACATTGTACTAATTACTTAATATGTGTACACTTACTTTGTATTTAAAGTACAGAGGCAATAGTTTAGATGAAGGACACCAGTTGCCTGGCACAGGACAGTCATGATGTGAGGGATGGCATGCTTACCTGGAGGTGTCTCTCCTGAGGGGCAGTGTGCCTGTGGATCCAGGAGTGCACCTTGGCCAGCTCCTCCTTCTGGGCAGGTGAGAACTGGGGCTGCTGCTGCTCCATGCTGTGAAGCTTTTCCAGGTCTTGCTTGAGCACCTCATCTCTACCCCTAAGACCGAGAAGGCCTCTGAGTGCCGTGCTCCCCCCTCCCCCCCCCCCCAGTGCTGATGCACTTTATCTGCTGACTTATGACACACCCAGATAGTCTGCCACACTGACACGGCAAACCTTTGCTTCTTGGTGAAAAACTGATGCTTAAATGAAGCACATCAGGAAATGCGCTTCCCCCAGGCCCCCTCTGCCAGGGCAAAAGCAAACGTCCTGATATGTGCATCCTTGAAGGACAGCCTGTGTGCTCATGCCCTGGTTTCGGTGAACAGCATGTTTGCTCTGTATGGATCTGCACATGTGTGGCTGCAATTTTTCCTTCAAGAATCATTTGTTGCTTGAATTGAAATGAACACGATTTGTAGACACATTTTCTATGACTGTGTCTAAAACATTTAAAAAATCATTTTATGTAGAAAAACCATATTAGTAACCAAAGGAACAGCCAGTGTGATGACTTGAGACAGTCACTTCTGGACAAGTGTGACAGACAGAATGCTGTCCTCCATCCTTACGTACACACTACAGCTGGGAAGGTGCTTCCCCTCTCACCAAGCCTGAGTCTGATCTCTGGGACATATACTAGACAGTGAGAACAGGCTCACATGTAAGCACGCATCAAAATAAATGACAGTAACATGAAATATCTAGAATATATACTGGTCAAAGCACTAAGCAGGGTTTGCAGAGTGCTTCCGTACCTCTCCGGCACCTGGTATGTCATAAGAACACACTCTGGCGTCCGTTCTATCATTCTCCAGATGGATTCTTCAGCCGCCCCAGGAAAGGCTTTGTCTCTCTGTCTATCCTGTGACCTCCGTCCATTTTCAGAGACTTCAGAAGCGTAGTCACTGTTACTGAAGTACAGACTGCTGGCACTGCTTCCTGCCAAAGATCAACAAAGTGGAAAACACCCATCAGAAGTTCATTTGCCAGAAAGGTCCTGTTTCAACTTTGGCACCTGCCTGCCCATCTCAGCAGTGACAGCTTCTGGTCACTTCTGGTATTAACCAGATACTTACCAAATGACCTTACAATTTCAAATGGCTCATGGCATTAGTGATCATAGGCCCAGGGCAGACAGCCCAGTAACCATTTGTACAATGGAACCCCGGGCACTGTCCATACAAAGTAATCCTCTTGAGCAACAGACTACCAATACATACAATGAGATCAATCTTAACAGCATTCCTGAGAGACTCTTAATGCAAGAAGCTCTCAAACTGCACTACAGGAACTGCAGTGGTAGAAAGCACACCAGCATGTCAGGACAGAGGTCGGCTGTCAGTCTGTCTATAAAACACCCTCATAGTCACACGTTTAAACACTTGGTCCCCTGTTGGGGTGGCAATGTTCTGGGAAGTGGTAGATCCTCTGGGGCAGGATGCTTGAGAGGTGGGTCACTAGGGGGTAGGAATTTGAAGGTTAAAACATGGCCTCACTTCAGGTCTAAGCTGTTTCCTGTCTGCTATGCTGAGGTCCCTCCACCTCAGACTACAATGGTCTAGCCTCCACTCCTTCCCTGCAGCAGTACACAGTACCCTGAGATCCATGAGCCCGAGCAAATCCTCCGTCCTGCAAGTGCTTCAGTCAGATGTTGTCTCAGCAATAAGTAACTTATAGACCGTAAACGGTTACAGAAGAACTTTCTAGAGCAACGGGAACACTCTAAGTGCTTGTGACACTTACACCAACGTCAGTTTTGTCAAATATAAACCTGCCCAAAAGGAAGCCTACAAAAAAGGGGGGGGGGAGCCCAAACCTTCCTCTCTATGCTGGTGTCTAAGCTACAAGGCCTTGGACAGAGTGATCTGGTAACTCAGAGGCTGTTTTTCCTGGTCACCTACCTGAGGCAGCTGCAGGAGACTCCTGCTGCACTGTTGCTGTAGCCAGCTCACCGGTGGCACAGTGACAGCTCTGACCGCTACTGTGACCTGTAACACAGTGCTGGAGGGGAGGACACAAAGGTACTCAACACTCCAAGAGCTAGCGAGCAGGCAGCTCTTCAACTTTACCTGTTGAGTGAAACGAGAGCCATATACATAGGTGAGGAGTGAAGACTCTTGGGGCTGGTGGCAAGAATGTGCTTAAAGTTTCTTTGGAACTACTGTTCTGAACCCTGGCTGCATGCCAGGCGCCACACAAGGGTGGGCTTCCATATGCCTCTGTTCCTTGGGTAAGCATACATGGATACTTTTCCTGTTCTAAGCACACACAATGCTAGGAACATAGTAGTAGGCAAAACAAAATCCCAGTCCTCTGAGAAGACAGGCTGCGCAGGGTGACGCACCATATAAATGACTGCATCCTTCAGTCCGCATGACAGGATCGTAAGGAGAGAACCAACTCCCCAGAGTTGACCTTTGACCTCCACATGGACACTGTGGCACTCGAGTACCCACCCCAACAGTAAATAAAGTGTACTTAAATTCAAAATATTTATTATGTCTGTATGTATAGGTGTACACATGTTTGCAGGTGCCTGAAGAGGCCAGATAAGAACTTTGGGTCCTTCAGGGCTGGAGTTAGAAGAGTCTGAGGGACAGCTGATGCGTGTGCTGGGATGTCCTCTGGCCCTCGTGACTGCACAGTGAGCACTCTAACCACTGAACTGTTTACCCAGCTCCTGAGCTGCTGTCTTATTTCCTAGATCCCCTAGCTTTATTCAGGGGCACCGGGTCTGGTACCGCTCACCCACACTCAGCAGCTTACGACTGTCTGGAACTCCAGTTCCAGGGGACCCAGCTACCTTTTCTGGCATGGCCCCACTCCTACACATAAAATAAAACACTTAATTTTTAATTCTACACTGGAATGCAGGAATGTCAGACTCTGAAGTTTAATCTGATAAATAAAGCTTGAAGTGCTTCTCTAAGAGTTTGGAAAGTTCAAAATAATTTACCTAAAGTTTTTCACTTTTGAAAATAACATGTATAACCATGGAAGGAAAAGCTGGCTACTTTCTGATTATGCCAAACACTGGCTCCTACCTTATCCACATGCTCCTGCACTATGTGTATAAACAGAAAACCATGAATTCTACATCTCAAGGCCAGCCTGGTCTACTGAGTGAGTTCCAGGACAGCCAGGGCTACACAGAGAAACCCTGTCTAAAACAAACAAACAAACAAACAAACAAACAAACAAACCAAAACAAATTGTTTTTGAAAGACAGAATCAGTGAAAACCCTCACTAAGTACCAAGAACAGAAGATCCCTTTGTCTCCAGTCCACAAGTGGACAGGGACACACTTCTCGTTCATACAGAGCAGAGCTTAGTCCTAATCACAGCAGTGGGGCTGACCGCCCACTATGGCTAGGCTGTCAGTGCTGAGCCCCGGACTGGTTGGAGGACCCCGGCTTTCTCAGGCCCTCAGGTACAGAGGGCAGCACTCACGTGCTTAGCATCTGGGACGGCGCCCCTTCTCACTGCTTCTTCAGACTCTGATGGTGCAGGCATTTCTTCCTGGAGTAAATTTAACTGCAATGGTGAACTGCTCCGTGAGCTAATGAACGGAAGCTCTTCACTGTGTGTCTCCCAATTCTCCTCCACTCTCCTTTGCCCTTGGTCTGAAGAGGTTGGTTCCAGGTTTGGAGCCGTTGCTGGTACTAAGGGTGCCAGTTCAGAAGAACCTGTCTCGGCCAGGAATGGATATGGAGAGAATGATGCCGGCCAGAGAGGAAAGAGAGGGGTGTTGTGCAGGAAGATGGTCATCAAAGTATCCAAGTAAGCAGAAGGGAGTGCGGAGACAGACTGAGGGCCAGGGGAAGGGAGTGCGGAGACAGTCTGAGGGCCAGGGGACAGAGGTGGACATGCAGCTGCAGCTCCCCAGGCTGCAGAGTCCCCTACTCCCTGAGAGGCCATATCTTGGAAGGGAAAAGAGGGAAGGAGATAAGGTGTCTGGCCGGGAACTACCAGGGCTGAGGGGAAAGCTAGGCCTGCAGCATGAGGAGAGGGGATAACGGAAGGGTTCCAGTGCTGCCCATCTGGAAAGAGTCCTCTGACATGGGGACAGAGGTGGGCACTGGAGCTTCTGGTGTCCACAGGTGTCAGCAACTTCTTCCGTTTGTGCTTCCGTCTCTCACTCCCCGCACATCTGCTGTGCTTAGGGGTGGACCCTGCTGATGAAAAAGATGGAGGCATGTTACGGAAAAAGTAAAAACCGAGGAGAGAGTCATTTCAGGTAACTGTAAGTATTACCTCATGAAGCAAGTATTTGCCAATACTTTTACAAATACAAAAACGTTGTTCTAAATCAACAAAAATTCTAGGTAAAAATTAGTGCTCTAAAATCAACCAAATCCAGCACCTTAATTGGTTTCTTCTTACTCTTATTAGAGCTCCTTTGTAAACTGTGGAGTAAGTGAAATCGTCCGTTGTCCACCCTTCTCCAGGGTTCAGCTGGCCCTGCAGACACAGGGGCCAGAGCCGCCTGCCTGGCTAACTACAGACTGAAAATACTCAGGAAAAAACACTGCTCAAATGAACACGCACAGACATTCCCATTATCCCTCCAATTATAGTAATGAGTGTGTTAAGTGTTAGGTTAGAGGTAAGGATAAGGACACGGGAGGCCTGAGCAGGTCACGCACAAATATTCTATCCCTTTTACACAAAGGCCTTGAGTGTTCGTGGATTTGCCTGTCTGTGTGTCAGGTAGTTCTTCCTGGAAGCGATCTCCCACTGACACAGGAGGACAGTTCAGCCTGTGCAGGAGTCATCATACTCTAAAGATGTAAGGGGTATACTGTAAATGTGGCTACCTTGAACACGGGAGTACTTAGTACGGTTTCTGCTTTCTTGCTGAAGATAGCAGCTGTAGGGTGAGGCCAGGAGCTTTTCCCGGAACCTGTCAACATAGCTCTGCTCCTCCTTCTGTGTGTGTGCGGAGAGGACAGCCGCTGTGAGCCCCACGTGCTTAAATCCTCCTGCGGCCAGGTGAGAGGCCTTCGTTCTCAGGGCCCAGGGCTTACACGCTACGGCAACACTTTCTGCTGGGATCACAGAAAACAGAATTAATTATAACTAAGAGCAACTGTTTATTTTTATTTTGTAACTCCCCTTCAATACATTTCTACAAACATAATTGTTGGAATATAAAAACTTCATTAGTACAGTATAAAAATTCTTAATCTTTCTCTACATACATATTACTTTATGATTGTAATAATATACAGATACTATTTAGATCTTGATTTATAAACATTTTCTACATCTTTACAGTTTTAGATTTTTGCTCAAAAATCTATTAATTTAGAATTTAGAGCTTGGGGTTCCCTAACTAACCTACGTGTCCTAAGTTCGTTGGTCTCTGGAGCACTGGATTACAAGTGTGTGCCATCACATCTAGCCTTTGAATTTCTATTTGCTTTCTAGAGACAAAGATACTCTATGTAGGCTCTATCAGGCTGTCCTGAACTTGCTAAGCACACCAGGCTGTGATTCAGAGATCTGCCTGACTCTGCCTCCCTGAGAGCTGGGACTAAAGTCGTGCAACCACTGTCCTTGGCTCAGTTGATTTTTCAAAACAGGTAACATACTTGTGTGATTCAAACACAAGGTTTAAAAAATCAATTTAGCACGTTCTTCCTGTGCCTTCCAGGATCTACCCAGCTTTTTTCCATTCTCCCCGTGGAAAGCCGCTCTGTTTCTGCCGGGCTAGCCCTGTGTGCACAGACAGGAGGGAGCAGGAGTGGCTCCCATGCTCTTCACCACAGCAGAGCATTCATTCCCGTGGACAGCGGCACGCACTGCATGTGCCCCTATGTGGACTCTGAGTTGTGTCTAGACTTACTGCTTTCAATGCTACTGTGCGGGGTTTCCTAACACCCTTCCCACCTCTCAAAGCTATGCAAAACCTAGGTAGCTTGGCTAGGCTTGGGCCCAAGCCACTTCCAGAACTGGGCTCTGACTTGGTTTGAGTCAACTTGAGTGCTGTGGCTAGCAGAGCTTCAGGACCAGACTGACTTTCTTGCCTCTAACAATGAACAAAATGACACAGTTATGAAATAAAGGTTTCAGGACCTTGAGCCTCAGGCGGAGTCTAATCAACTCCCTCAGTGCAGCTGCTGGGGAGGCCAGAAGGAAGTATTGGATCCCTGGAATTGGAGTTACAAGCAGTTGTGAGCCTCCTGACGTGGGTGTTGGAAACAGGACTGGGTCCTTTACACCTGGAGTGCACGCTCCTAACTGCAGTCACTCTCCAGCACCTCACAGTCCTTCCCGAGTGAACTTAAATTGTACTTTGTAGACAGCTCGAAGGCGGCTGCTGATCTCTGTGTCTATCCTGGCAACTTTTGCCTTTTTGTTTGTTTTGAGACAGTGTATCACTACACAATCCAGGTTGGCCTAGAAGTCACACCCCTCCTGCCTCTACATTCTAAATGCTGGGATTACAGGTATAGTACCAAGAAGCCTGGCTCCAAGCTTTCCCTTTTTTTTTTTGATTTATTTATTATATGTTTGTGAGTACACTGTCGTTGTTTTTGGACACACCAGAAGAGGGCATCAGATCCCATTACAGATGGTTGTGAGCCACCATGTGGGTGCTAGGAATTGAACTCAGGACCCCTGGAGGAGCAGTCGGTACTCTTAACCTCTAAGCTATCTCTCCAGCCCCCAAGCTTTCCCTCTTAATTGCAGTATTTAGTCTATTTTAACTAAAATAGAGTCTGGTTCCTTTCTTTTTAAAAATTTCATAATCATCTTTTGAATTTAGTTTTTTTTTTTTTTTTTTTTAAGCTTCTTTTCACCTCAATTTATGGACTGGCTGAAGGTAATCTCTGTGGCTCATGTTGCATCTTAATTAGTCCCTGGTAACAGCTGCTGAGGGCCAATTTGATGTCCTCCTTACCACTCAAGGGCAACTGAGTGAGGAAAAGTTACTTCTTGAGTTTAGGCCTTAGCTGTCCCTGTAAGTAATGAAGGAGGCAGGGCTGCCCTGTGATCATCTTTGTTAGTAGGGGAAATGTGGTAAGCTTTCCAGAAAGCAATGACTAGTGAAGACTAAACGCAGTCCAGCTGGCCAGATTAGCATTACTGACCTGACTCCTCCCACCAGCCCTGTGAGATGGAGGGTCTGGAGACAGCTGTGAGAGAGCAGACTATGTTCTCATTGGCCAAAACCGTTTTATTAGAACTGAGCTAGGCTTTAGGATTGGAGCAAATCCACACTGTTTGTCTGGGCATTTTGGGGGTGTGAGTGGGTGGGGCATCTCGTTGGGGAGGTGTTTGTTGTTGTGAGTACAGTCCATCATGGAGAAGAGGCGAGACAGCTGGTCTGTACCCCTAAATCATAACACAAAACACCCCATTCCCCTTAGGTCATAGAAGTCAGGAATTCCATCACTGCAATGAGAAAAGTGACCAGCACAGCTCCCAGAGTGAAGAACAGCAGCTCCCCAGCAACTGCTCAAGTCCACATACAGTAGCCGATGCACCAGCGAAGATGACCAAAGATGGGCCAGGGACAACCCCAACACCCAACTTCAGAGATGTGTTGCCGTGAATAAATCACCGTGAAAAACCAGAGAGTCAAAAAGGCATGGGGCAGTGAAAAAGTCAGACGATCAAGATCAGAGCAGCTTACTGAGCGAGAAGGTTGTGAAGGACATGTCCACTGACCTAGCGAGTTAACACAACAATAAGAATACACATGTGACCCATCAAGTTGCCAGGACACATTCAACAGGTGAGAGACACCTTTTTAAAAGATCAGTGAAAGGGGCTGGAGACACGGCTCAGAGTTTAAGAACCAGAGAACCCATGTTTGGTACCCAGCACCCACATGGAGGCTCACATCTACCTGTAACTCCAGTTCCAGGGGATGTGGTGCCCTCATCTGGCTCCTGTGTCCAACAGACACACACATGATGCACATACATATATGCAGGCAAAGCATCCATACACGTAAAATATAATCCCCCAAACCAACCAGTCAACAAACAAACAGCCACACACGGCCCGATGTGGTCCCCCAGGGATCCACACTAATGATGGTGAACACAGAGGATCTCAGCACCATCGTCCCCAGCTGCTCTAAGAGCTGCACGTCATCAACTGATCCTATTAACGAATAACATACTTAATGCACCCTGTAACCATACAGACATGATGATATTTCTTAATTAGCTTAACTGAAATGACAGGAAAAAGTGGCTAAAACACAGACACTGTTACGAAGCAGATGGTATTAATGGTTTCTTTTCTCATCAAGAGGCAGAGTGGTACCTGACTGTAGGGGTGGGATGCAGGCAGTGGTGTTGCTGCAGCTGCACTGGCTTATGCCAGACGCCATGCTCAGTGCAGTGGTGGACAGGGTCTGTGTGGCACCTCCTTTGGCATCTGTGGATGGTCCAGTTGTTTCCTGTTTCTGTATGTCCAGAGGCTGTTCAGTGTCTGGTGGTATAGATGAGAAACTGATAGTGAAAAAAGCTAAGCAGAAACTTACAGAAGTCAGTGACTAACATTAAGTCATCAGCCACCTAAGGGAAAGACTCATGATTTCAATGGCATCCACCCCAGAACACTCATTCCCGCTACCTCGCAGGCTACTGTCGGCCTCCGGGTTTGGCTTGGCTTCTTCTGAGGATGAAGATGTGTTTGTGCAGGAGATGCACTTTCTTTTCAAGGATGGGAGGTTGTAGCTTGTCAGGTACCTACAACAAGAGGACTGGGCTGAGCCTTCTTATTGGCTGCACCAGGCCACTCCCACTGCTGTCTTTTGCTTATGCCACTGAGGCAGGGGGACTCAGCCCTTTCTTCTGAGGTGAGGTCAGACTTCAATACCCCAGCCTGGGTCACTGGCTTAGACTATCTCTTCCACTCCGTTCTTTAATTGGTCTTCACGTCTCGCACCATTTAACTCTGACCAGCTCAGGTGTTAAATTATCCCCCAGCTCTCACACCTGAGAGGCAGCATCTTACTTCTGTGTCCTCCATGATGGTCATAATCTGTGACCTGTGGCTAACACAGAGGACTCAGTACCATTGCCCCCAGCAGCTCTAAGAGCTCCACACACAGCAACCAAGCCTATCACCTACAGCAGGGATCAACAGAGAGCTCTGAGAGTGCCACAGGGCTCCACAGTGGCTTGTTGGGATTCTGCCTAAAAGTGACATCGCTGAGACTTGCCTTTCTTACCTGAGGACACTGTCGATACAGTTCATCTGCTGATAGGACGAGCTGTGCTGCTCTTGCTGCAGATCGCCACTGGAACCGGTATCCATGCTTTTATTGTTCAGTGTCTGAGAGGAAGAGAAGTCCTTCTGCTCATCTGCAGGGAGATACAATTCAAATGTTTAGCAGGTAGTGGGAAAATATTCAGCAGATCGTAGTAAGCTCATAACATACACTGATACAGTATCACACAGTATATTTAATATCATTAAACGTGAGCTTAGATCTAAACGACCGACACAGAAACATCAGTAAAGTGAATAAGGCACAAAAGCAAGCTACACACAATGACTTCACTGGTATTTTTAAAAATGAGTGAAGCATGTATCTCAGGCACAAATTACCAAGGCAACTATGAGATAAGAAGTTGGTGGGGGACACCCAGTGTCAGGCTAATACTACTTATTACAACTGGTTAAGATACCTAGATGCCATGTGTCCCTCCCTGTGTGTAGCACCCATGTCCTGAACGCCCGTAGAGTTGGTCAGTGGGCATGGAGACCGCCATTACTGGTATCACACATATCTCATGTGCTGCAGGGTGCAGCACACAGCATTGCCTGTGCCGAGCCTCGATGGTGACTGATGGCTGTGTTCCTGCTGTTCCACATGCTGGCCACCACAACCAAGAGATGATAAAGTGGTACTGTATTAATTTGAACTTGAACTTATCAAGTGGCACAGGCGTGGAGAGAAGGGGAAAGCCTCCAGGCCTGAGCGCTCCTGTAAAGAAGACAGAGCCCAGGGAAGGACACAGAAAACATGGCAGATGGAGACCCTGCAAAGCAGTGCTGTGGCTAGCAAGAATGGCAGGGTTCTGGAAGGAGTGCGCGACTATATCATGTGACTGATAGACTTGTGGCCTCTGTTCTTAGTGACAGCACTTCTAGCTGGCCTGCAGAGCCTATCTCAGCAGGACTTCTTGGAGAGCCTCATTTCCACTCTACAGGAATGGTAGGAGCGTTGTTCCCCATTCCCTTCCCAGGAGCTTCTACTAACTCCACAGTGACATGAGAAACCATAAAATTCACAGTGGAGAAATGCTTTTCACGGAATTGAAGACTTTCCTTGCATTTTTACTGCATTATCACCAACTGTAGCTTTTATTTCAGGATCCAGCCCAGGATCTCAGTGAATCTGGTGATCCTATCTTAACTCTGCTGTAACCTGGTCCCTGTCTTGACTTAGCCTTCCAGTCATTTGTCAGTACAGACACAGGTCCGTTTGGGTTATAATTTGTTGGGTTATAAACCATCACTATTATGCTGAGTTTTGTTACTCAAAATGTCCTGAGTAATTTGTAGCTTTTCCAAGCCACCTGCTCCCTGTGCTCTTCTGATATCTGTCTGTCTGTCTCTTGAGTATCTTTACCCTCTGGCCCTGGTTCCTTCTGTTCAAAAACATACAATCAGCAACCAATATCTTGGTGTTAGACATGTGTCTATGCTTGTAAGTTCTCTCAGTGGTCAGAGCTGATGACACAGGTCTGTATGTTAACTAACCCTTGTCCATCTGTCCATCCACCTACCCAGCTGGATGCCTGAGTTCTTCCACATGCTTCTACTTCCAGTCCAGGACAATCTATTCCAGACTTCCTCCTTCGATTACTTAAAACTTCTACAGTAGTGGGAAACTTTGTTAGCTTACTCTTTACCTATAGCTTCTGAATCAGCTTGTTCAACTGCAGTATACATTCAGTGACTTGAGAGCTCTGCTGACAAACCCACCAACCTGGATACAGATTCTGTGCACATTAGTGTTCTGTATCTGGCATCTAGTTGAAATATTTTTTTTTCTTCTCTAAAACTACTTAAGCTCATCTCCTAGAGCATGCTTATGTCATTCCTGCTTAGAGGATTTATCTGCATGTGGCCTTGGGTTCCCTCCACATTCTGGGATGGGGTTAATGCTTATGGTTCTTGTCAAATGCACGGATTCTCCCAGTTACCCCTTTGTGGGCGGCTCCTCTCCCCTTTCAGTCTCAGTATGTATCCCCATTGCTGGTGGCTAGGTTTGCTTCCTGTGTTTTCAGTGTATGAAGTTTTTAGTTTTCTAGAGAAAAGGATTGAGCTTTGCTCAACCTAGGCAAGGCTATACCACCAGCATCATGGCTTCAGTTACCCACAGTCACTTGTCAAGTGGAAACAGTAAAGCAGATGTTAACTATTCCTGTCAAACTGCACGACTGTAAACTGTGTGATACAACCTTGCTGTTCTGCTCCATCCCACATGGGATGTGTGGCATCTCTTGTCCAGGGTATCCACACTGTCTACCCACCCAGCACCGTCCTGCACTGAGTGATTCAGCATCACCAGAAAGAGCTGATTCTTCCTGAGCACTTTAAGGTCAACAATAAATTAACTATGCCACAGTGCCTATTCATCTACCATCCTTCATCCGATTTACATGGTGCTCAGGGTCACCTCCAATTATTACATTCTTTCAAAGGCAAAGGCCGACGACAGCATGCTCCTCGAAGCTCACCCAACATGGGGCAATAGAGCTGCCATCTTCTACTTGGATGTCATCAATGAAGAGTACTATTTGTAGTCAGTTATCTTTCGTATCAGTTAAAAATAAAACTTACTTTCTTTTAAATGTTGTCCAGCAAATTTTCACTCCTTAGTGTAGATAGGTTTTATTTATCTTATTTCATCCCTGGTTAGAAATTCCTGGGGCTGGAGAGATAGATAGCTCAGCGTCAAGAGCAAGTTCTGTCCTTCCAGAGGAAGGAAGTTAAGTTCTCAGCACCCATGACGGGTGGCTACAACTACCACCTGTAATTCCCGCTCCAGGGAATCCAACACCTCTAGCCTCCACGGGCATACACACTGATGTGTACTTAAGCGTGTATGCATACTCACGTAATGTGTTAACAAACACATTAAATCATTAAAACACAAAAGGAATTCCTTGGCGTTTCTGGTGGAAAAGTGTGCTGTCAAACTCTCAGTTGATTGAGAAATCTGATTCTGAAGGATTTCCCACCAGAGCTCTGTGTTGACAATCTTTCCTTTGAAGATGCCATTTTCTGTCCTCTTGTGTGTGATTTCTGGAGATGCACTGTTATGTTTTACCTGTGCCTGCCTGTCTCCTGCTGCCCTCAGCAATGTAGACTGATGTTCTTTGATTCTGAAGAAAATCTTGACTGTTTTATCTTCAAATACTAATTCTAGGATCCTGATCAATCCCATATTAGTTTGATGTGACCCCTGGACTGGAACTGTTTCTGTTTCGGCCTGAGTAGTCCAAGTGAGATCCAAAGCAATCTATCGTGGAGCTTACAGATTCTTCTGCTGTGTTGATGATAACCATTCTACATGTCTTGAGTTTCTGAAACCTTTGATCCTAAGTACACGTCAATATTAGTCTCTTCTGACTTGGGTTGTTTGGACGTTTTTGTATCACTGAGACACTTCAGTAGGAAAACAGGCAACAGGCATACACAGTACCTCCAGCCTATCAACAGTTTCACCAGGCCCTTCTGCTCGGTTCATGTCAGAGCTGGCCTTGCTCCCTTTGCTCATAGCCTTGCGATGTACCATTCCTAGTTACTTTACCTTGTCAGGCATTTCCACTGCTGTGTTTTGAGTCTTCTTTCAGTGCCCACTTTATCTCCTGGGAGGTGAGTTTCCCCTTCTTGTTCTTCCATAAACTACAAGCCTGTGCAGAACAGCAGAGACTGAGCAGCCGTTTCCCTGTGAAGGCCTGTGTTTGGGCTGACATAAACTTAGGCCAGGTTTGCAGTCTGTGACTGGTTTTGTCACTGTTTTGGGATGCTTCAGCTCCCAAATTCCTCTAACCAAATTCTGTGTTATAAGTGGTGGCTGTTTTGAGAGTTGTTTTGAGTATCTGCTCCACTCTCGTTATCCCTTTGCATTTATCTGAGCGAGGATTTGTGTCTTGCAAGTTGCTTGGCTCAGTAAGTCAGTGCACCGTAATCCGGTGTGTCCAGCTCATTTGTTCCCTAAGCCTGAGTCTTTCCTTGGATTCTAGAACTGCAACCAGCTGCCTCAGGACTCCAACTGGGTGAAGAAAGATCATGGATTTCTTCTAAGTGTGGAGTGATACTCTTTGTTTATTTCTGAGCAGAAAATGGAAGCACTCTTGCATCCCTTTGTGAAGGATTTTATCAGTGACCTTATAAAACCATAGAAGGTGGATGTGGTGACATGCATTTAGTCCTAGCGTGTTGGAGGCTGTTACAGAAGGATCATTTTACCTCAGGAGTTTGAGATAACTGAGTGACATTAGCAAGGCTCCATCTAAAAACCATGTGATAAGAGAGGAAACCAGGGGAGTTGTTTTTGCTGTCTGTTCTTCTGTCACATGGGGAGAGCTTTTCCTCTTCCTTTGGAGGATGTGAGGGATTCAAGCTCATTCTCAGAAGCAGAGTCATGGCTCTCACTGAATACTGTTCCTTCCTTACCTTGACCCTAGACATCCCACCTTTCTATACTGTGAGAATAAACACCATTTTGTTAGAAAATTACAATCTCAGGAAAAAAAAAAAATATAGGGAAGACAGGGTCCCGTGCTGCAGCCCTGGCTGGCCTGGAATTCACTAGGAAGATCAGTTTGGCTTTCAACTCAATAAAGATCTACTCACCTCTGCCTCCTGATTGCAGGGGTTAAAGGCCTATACTATTACACCTGGAAATCTCAGAAACGTTGATATAACAGTATACAATGTCCAAGGCTACATACTATGTGAACTGTAATCTGTGTTTTGGGGTAGGAATGTTACTTATCTGTGCATATGTGAGTAGAGATCAAAGGTCAACTTTGGGTACCTGTAATTCTCTACTTTATTTTTTGACATAGGGTCTTTCCCTGAACCTGGAGTGTTGGGTAGACTGGCTGGTAGTGGACCCCTGGGATCTGCTTGTCCTCACACCTCAGCAACACGTGCAGTCATGCATGGCTTTTAGAGGAGTCTTAGGGGTCACGACAGACCCTCAACAACCTGGTTACTATTACTGCTGGTCTTAGAAAGTAATTGTCAGCCCTGTTCAAGTAAGCTCTGCATTTGACAATGATAAATACTATTATAAAAGTTACATGATCAAAATCCATGATTTCTAAAATTGTATTGTACTTCAAGAAGAAAAATAAATGAAGACTTAGTTAAGTTAAAAAGCAACCACTGTTACTCCACCTCTGAGAAAAGATTACTCAGTCTAGATCATTCTCCATTTGTTTGAATGACAAAACAGGATCATTTCAATGTTCGTTATTACATGAAAAAGTATTAAAAATTAACTTCCTTGGGGCTTAAATAGCTCAGAAAGGAAACAAACTAAGAATCTGATGGTATCAAAATAGTTACTTCTTTATTCAAATGTACTGAGCTATAATTTAAAACCGTTTAGCTTCCGAGTGTTACTGTGCAGCCAGCATCTCACTGTTACTGATACTACTACTCTTTCTTGGGAAATCAGCAAGCTGGAAAGCACCTCAGGCCTCAGCCTTGTCTGCTCAGTGTGCATATGTGTTGTTTTCTGTGAAGAGACAGGTCTGAGAGCAGCCGGGGCCACTCTGCCGACTCACCACCACCCTGCGGTTCCGCGCAAGTCTCCGTCACTGGCTTCACCGATGATCTGGCCATCGACTCAATGTAGAGCTGTTGGCCCACATTCTTAATATGGTTTACACTGGCATAGACCTGCTGCAGGGTCATCTTGGGAAAAAGAGTGATAAAGTAAGGGTTAAAAATGTAGAAGTGTGTGTGTGTGTGTGTGTGTGTGCGCGCGCGCACGCACATGTGAACACATACACGTGCTAAAAACCACACAATACATGTTGAACTTCAGGTTCCCTGAGACATGACTAAAAGCATTCCTCCCTTTAATTCCAATTCTTCTTGTGCTATGATACACCGATGGCAATCAAACTGTATTTCCATCTATTCATGTTACGGCACTTTTAGAAAAGCCTACAATGAGTGTAAGGGGAGGTTCTAATGCAAAGGTCTTGTTCCCCAGTTGGTTCTTGATTTGTCAGTAAAGGAGGCCAGGGGCAAACTGCAAGACCGAAGGTATAAGCAAGACTTCTGGGTTCAGGGGAAGGAGACCTGAGGAAGGAGAGGAGCCATCTGCTATGCTTTGGAGAAAAAAAACGCAGCAATTATGTGAGATCTGGGGAGAGCTGAGCCTGTGGCCTCCACTATAGTCAGGTGGCCAAGGATGTTTGGCAGGGGCTAGGTGGGACTAGCCATTGAAGTTTAGGGCAAGTGGAGAGACGGAGATAATAAGTTGGTAAGGACACACTTTTTCAGGCAGGAGATATCTGCACCCAGCAATTGTGCCTAGAAGGCAAGCTGTAAAGTGACAAGCTGTGTGTGTGTGTGTGTGTGTGTGTGTGTGTGTGTGTGTGTCTTTTATCCTCAGATTCGATTCGAGGGTCCTGGGAAGGGGCTGGTAGCATTATCACCTCTCAGAGCTAAGGCAGGTAGAAAGGGAAGCTGGGTTAGGCAGACTCCGGGCAAAAGTGGTAGAAATTTTAAAACTACAAACAACAAATGAATCCAAGTGTCACCTTGCAAAGGTGATTTTCTCTCTCTCTCTCTCTTAAAGACAGGGTCCTTACTGTGCAGCCCAGCTGGTCTCAGACTCTAAAAATTCTCTAGCTTTCACCCCAACTGCTGAAATCTTAGGTGTGTACCATCAAGCCTAGCTCAGACT
The DNA here is from genome assembly GCF_011762505.2 of Arvicanthis niloticus. Lineage (NCBI taxonomy): Eukaryota > Metazoa > Chordata > Mammalia > Rodentia > Muridae > Arvicanthis > Arvicanthis niloticus. The sequence goes on along the minus strand of NC_047662.1, from coordinate 5,298,405 downwards.
TTCCTTTTAGATATTTATCTATACCCATTCAAACCGTTTTCTAAAGTAAATTGAAATCTGTAAATGACAAACAAATCCTAAGATGTCACCAGGCGCAGGACCACCACTGACATGGTTCAGAGAACAGGACCTGCACAAGGCCACATCTGCCACACACCTGCTCCTGCTGGCCTTCCTCCGCACAGTGTCCATTTGACTCACTCGAAGAGGAGATGCTGATGTGCTGCTCCTGTGAGCCGCTGCTGCCCAGGCTCCCGTAGCCACTGGAAGCACTAGCATGAACTGGCTAGGAGGAAGGGACCGGTTCAGTCACTGCTCTGCACGTGGTAAGGACATCCACCTCAGTTTCTAGTCTGCAATCATCACAAAGCTAAGAGCTTCCTAAACGCTACAGAGGGTATGGAGAGGCTGGTGCTGCTGGCTGCTGGTATAAGACATTCCTCAGAGCTTCCCTGTTCTCGGGGCAGAGCCTAACTTTTCAGTCTAGGTAGGAATTACAGCTTCAGGTTCTTTTAGATCCCATAATATAACTAATTTTTCTAAAATCATAAACAACTTAATAAAAATTAAACATTAGTTCTTTAGAATAGACTGAACATGTGAAATAAGATAGATTTTATAAAACCTTAGACACTTCACGAACCCTAGAGATTTTATAAAAGACAGTTCTGAAAAACGCCAGTCTCACATGCTATGCGACACACAGCTTGCTTACTAACACAACCCTCCCTCGCTGTTCTTTTCTATAGGTAATTTTCCTATTTTTCCCTTATAATGACAAGAGATACTGAGACCAAGCATATCACTCTTCTAATTTTAAAAACCAAATTATTAAAAAAAAAAAAAAAAAAAAAAAAAACCCAAAACACTGAAGCCCAAACTCAGGTGCTGAGTACACTGCTGGTATCTGAAACAGGAAAAGAATTCTCTCATCAAGAGAGCACGGGTCTGTCCTGTGGTGCAGCTCAGTTTGCTGTGTCGAAGTGAGCACAGCCCAAATGTTCTGTGTACCTCACCCAGAATAAGGAAAAAGCTGAATATAACTCAATCCACAGAAGGAGAAAGAAAAGCAATAATGTCTGATATGTGGAGGAAGAGACCCCTCTCCCATGGCGTGTTCTTGCAGAGTGACTTCACTAAGACTGAGCCAGTATGAAGTACACTTGGAGGAGTGACGTCTTTTAAAAAACCTCTCACATTACCTGCAAGAGAAGTTTGTGAATTTGTTCTTGTAATTCTGTTATGTCTTTGTCGTTACTGGCTGCCTTTTTTATTCTGGTGGCAAAAACATCTTCATTTAATGGACTTCTATAAAACACCAAGAGAAACAACAAATCAGGAACAGGAGTCATTTGAAATGGAGACTAAAACGCTTGCCAGGGACCACTTAAAGAATTAGTTGTGTCTTGATGAGACAACTCCTTGACTCTAAATACAGAATATATGGAGTTAAAATTCCCAAAGAAGCAAACTAGATATAACAGCCTGTAACCCACACGGTGCCAGGGATAGAATACAGGGCCCTGTACATGCAGGGAAAACACTTCACATCCAAACCACATCCCCAGCCCTTGGTTTCTGAGACCAAGTCGTGTACCAATAGCCCAAGCTAGCCTCCTAGCTCTGCATCCTGAGAAGTGGGATTGCAGGCGAACACCTGGCACAGCTTAAATTTCTCAACAATACCAATCCTTCCGTAACCGGTTATGGACTATGTACATATTGTCTATTTAGCTACTTCTTTCCTCCCAAGAGCTCCAGAAAGGACTGGCTTCAAATCCAACTGAGTAAACCTCTGTAGGAATCTTAAGACTCTGAAGCTGCCGAGCAGTTACAGCTGGGTTGGAGACAGCTCAGTGGTTAGTACATGCTGTTCTTCCAGAGGACCTGAGTTCGATTCCCACCACCCATGTCAGGTGGCTCAGAACCATCTATATCACCAGCTCCTAGGGGATCTGATGCCTCTGGCCTCCAAGGGTACCTGCACTCAACCGCATGCAGATATACACACCTACACAGGATTTAAAAACTAGTAAGAACAAAACTTAGAAAAATTTACATGGGCATGGTAGCACATGTCTGTAATTCCATTACTCAGGAGGCAGAAGCAGGAGGATCTCTGAGTTTGAGGCCAGCTTAGTCTACACAGGGAGCTCCAGGACAGCCAGGGCTACACGGTGAGACTCTGGTTCAAAAAAATCAAAAATAAGTAAATAAAATGTAAAGCTGCTGAATAGAACAGCCCTGCTATCTGATGAAGACGTTACAGCCCCCCCTAGTAGGGAGGAGGAGGCCTTCCCAATGCTACTTTACATCTCCTTCAGATGTAAAGTATTTCAGAATTTAAAACAGTCTACTGAGGCAGCTCAGTGGGCAAAGCTGTTCCTTGTGCAAGTCTGATGACTGGAGTCTGAGCCCAGAGCCCTGGTGAGAAGACATCCACACAAGATGTCCTCTGATCTCCATGTATGAATGCCATGTTACATGTGTGGTTGTTCCCCTTATACAACCACCTCACCCAATAAATGAAAAAACAAGGGCTGGAGAGATGGCTCAGCAGTTAAGAGCACTGACTGCTCTTCCAGAGGACCTGAGTTCAATTCCCAGCAACCACATGGTGGCTCACAACCATCTGTAATGGGTCTGATGCCCTCTTCTGGTGTGTCTGAAGACAGTGACAGTGTATTCACATACATAAAATAAATAAATAATTTTTAAAAATAAGAAAGAAAAAAACAAAACAAAATTTACTATCTGAATACAGTGAATGCCAACAAATATAATAACAAAGATAAGAAGCTAACATTTATTAGGACCTCCTTCTAAAAACTGTGCTAGCCTTTAGAATATGAAAATAGTGTCATTAAAAAGCCCTAAAGCAGCAGTTCTCAACCTGAGGGTTGCAACCCCTTTGGCAAACCTCTATCACCAAAAATAAATATTCATATTGTGATTCCTAACAGTATCAAAATTACAGTTATGAAGTAGCAATGAATATAAGTATATGGTTGGGATCAGCACAGCATGAGGCCCTGTGGTAAAGGGATTAGGAAGGTTGAGAGCCACTGCCTAACTTGTAATAGGCATTGACCCAACTGCTCAAGTATTATTCATCCAATGGAATTATCCCTTCAATGGGACCCTTTCCAGGTCCGCTGGTTATTAAGGGGAGAGGAGAGAGAGAAAAAGGGAAGTCTAGGTACCAAGGTTCACACCTTTGCTGTGTCATGAAACTACCTCTTGGGACCTTGGCAGAGTGGGTACCAATGAGGAATACTGAGTCAGACACATCACCTCCTAAAGTCTTATGATGTAGGTATTATCCTTGACCTTCAGTGTGAGGCTGGGTGTTGTGGTCCAGTGGAAGACTGCTTGCCCCTCCCCAGGCCAGATGAAAAGAGTAACCAAGAATAGCAAAGCCAGTGGTCCAAGAGTTGGTTCCTTGAACCTCTTGAAGAGGACCTGGGTTTGATTGCCAGCACTCATACAGCTGCTTACCAGAGTTGTAACTCCAGTTCCAGGGGATCCAGTACCTTCTTCTGGCTTCCACAGCCCCAGGCACACATTCATCATACATACATGCAAGCAAAACTCTTATACATATAAAAATAAAATATTAAAACTTTTTTAACTTATTTTTTTCTTATGTGTATGGTGTTTTGCAAGAGTGTTTATCTGGGCACCACCTCCATGGCTGGTGCCTGCATAGGCCAGAAGAGGACGTTGGATCAGACAGAGCTACAGATCTACAGTGCAGCTACAATGCCCTAAAAGCTAAAATACTGTCCCAAGGCTGCAATTATTGTCAGAAGATCACAGAGTGCTAGTAGTGCCATCAAAATAGCAAGAGATCTCCTGAACTCAGGGTCTTTATACCCAGTCAAGTCCATCTTCCCATGACAAGTGACATCTGCCCTACTCACCTCTGTACCCCATGGCAGCAACTGATGAACTTACGTTCGGACTTTATGCCGACCAATAATGAAGGAGACCTTCCGGCTCCAGGGGTTCACAAAGCCAGACCAGCTGGAATCCAGGATGACATAATCTCCATTCTGAGTGCAGAATCTGACAGGTGAGTGTTCAAATGGAGGGTGGCCCACATACTTTAAAACTGTAGAAAGCAACAGGATTAAAACCAAACTCTACACAGATAAGATTGTAAGTGCCCTGCTTCAGTTATTTATTTTGGGTTTTTTTTTTTTTCACTTTAAAATAGGAAACAACTATTTTTAGCAGTTTCAACACATTTCTTATTTGGGTAAAGGCTAAACTCTAATCAGAAATGAACTAAAAAGTTACAATGCATCAGTGGCAAATAACAACTTCCATAAAGGAGCAGGCCCCACCTTTTTGGTGTACGGCAAGCATCAGAGGTCGATCTTCTGGGTGCAAGTATGTTAAGATCGATGTTCCAATCAGATCCTGAGGTAGGTAACCCAGCAAAGGCACTGCTCTGGGGCACAGGCACACAACACAGGAAGCATGTTATACTGGGCAGGTAATCAAGTAGTTTACACACTTAAAACTACCCACACAGGCTAGCAATATAGCTCAGTGGTAGACTATGTGCTTAACATACATAAGGATTCTGTTTCCCACTCTGCACAACAGAACATCAACATCAAACCCCAGCCTCTTTATTAGCTCTGCATAGGAAGAACATTAATGAAAAGACGCCCATTAATGCATTCAAGAAGGCAAATCCCTAAGTGCCTGTTTACGGGGAACAGGCACAAGCTAACTGTGTCCCTGGCCTTCTACCACGTTGCACCAAAACCATCTCATACACTAAGAACAGGCTTACAGGTGCACTGTGAACTCAGGAATCATAAACTCAATATTACCCATAGATCTTTTCAGCACGTTCCTCAAGATTGCTGTGTTCTTCATCATGTTGTTATATGGTAATACAGAAGGTGTTAACGATGAAGTGGGCTATGAATTTATTCAGCATTGGTATACACATTTCTGCATGTATATGAATTTATGCAGCATTGGTGAACCTTGAATATCCCCCAAGAATTAGTACACGGAAAGCCTGGTCCCCAGCCCATGGCAATCTTAGGAGGTGATGAAACCTTTAGGGGGTAAAGCCCAGTGGAAAGAAGTTAGAACACTTGGGTAACCCCTCAGGCCCTGTTTGAGTCAGTATTAGCTGTCAACCTCATCACCTGAACAAAGTCTCAACTGTGTAAATGTCATCATCACATTAGTCTGTAGACATGTCTGGGAGGGACTATCATGACTGACTTAATGTAAGAGACCCAGTCCACAGTGGGCAGTGTCATTCCCTGGGCAGGCGGTCCCAGTCTATGTAAGAAGGCTAGCAAAAAGGCAATGGGCAAGGCACGGAGTGAGCTGGCAGCAGCCTTCCTCTATGGCTCCGACATCCAGGCTTCTGCCCTGACTTCCCACTCCTGCTGTTTCCTGGTACCATGAAGTAAGGAGTTTTATTTCACCATCTGCTCCCCACCGTGATGTCCTATCCTACCAGAGGTCTTAAAGCAATGGAGCCAGCAAGTGATTATGGCCTGAACTGGGTAGTGAATCAACCTTTCTTTCCTCCTTACAAGTTGGCCATTTCCTGTATTTTATCACAGTAACAAAGGCTGATGGACAAAAAAGACGTGATTAATAATCGGATACAATGTAATGTCAAAAATCACACACAGTATCAAAAGGCAAGTACCCTATAGACAACTCACAGAAGTGTGCTCAGGGTAAAGAAGCTTTGTAAGGATGACTGAGACAAACCAGGCTCCACGAACAATGTCTGGGCTTCACTTTACACTACCGCATGGCTCAGTCCAATTTCTTAGATTTTCCAAATTCAATAAATAGAACTCTAAAATAAATTTGTGTACATGGGGGTTGCATATACTACTGTGATAACAATGTCTGCTTTATCCGACAGAAATATTAAAGAACAAGAGTTGGAGAGATGGCTCAGCAGGGGAGAGCACTACAGTTCTCCCAGAGGACCTGAGTTAGATTTCCAGAACCCACATGGTAGCTCACAACCATCATCTGAAGCTCTCTTCTGTCCTCTTAGGAGGTTCTCCACATGTGGTACAGATACACACTCTGACAAAACAGCCAGACACATACATAATTGTTTTTCTAAAAAATACTGAAAGACAGCAATAATAGCATCTGTTCTCACTAAGTGTAAAAAATAACAAAAATCACTTTAAAATTGGCCTTTAAAAGGTAATGTATGTTCAAAATAGAGAAAGATTCTTTAAACAAAGCTAACCTTCTTTGTAAAAACAGCGTATGTTCTCCTCTTTTTTCCTTTACAGACTAATTATAATAGTCAACATGAATTGATTTGAACATTTATCAAATGGAAATACCACTAAAGTAAATGCTAAGACATTTGAGTCTTAGCCAGGCGGTGGTCACGCACGCCTTTAATCCCAGCACTAGGGAGGCAGAGGCAGGTGGATCTCTGAGTTGGAGGCCAGCCTGGTCTACAGAGTGAGTTCCAGGACAGCCAGGAATGCACAGGGACAGCATCTCAGTACCCCCTACCCCTCAAAAAAGATTGAGTCTTGGCCCTAAGGTGAATACAGTCAGATAGTTTTGGTGAACTGGTCCTTGGTTTATGTAAAATAAGAATAATAACACATGCCACCCATGGCTCAAGTAAGATATCATGTAAATTACTTTCAAAAATACAATACGCAATATGTTTACACTAAAAGTCAGCCAACTGGTACAGTGAGAGGCCTTAACAAGGTAAAAGTACTTGCTACCAACCCTGCTGGTGTGAGCTGGATCTGAGACCCAGTGCTAGAAAGGTGACCCCTGATCTCCACATGTGCATGACAAACATCCACATAAACAAACAAACAAATAAAATGTAACTTAAGAATATACTTATTTAAGAGGACTCAGTTTAAGCTGACCATAACCAGCAGGAACCGTGCAGGCGACTGAATGTCTGTCACAGAGTACACAACAGCAAATAAAGCACACCTCAAACCTCTATTAAGTACCTTGGTTTGTCTTCAGAAACAAATTTCTTTTAGACTCAAACAAGTATTTACCTTTCATCTACTTCAAGAAACACACATCCTGGCGTGTGTGTTGTGGTAAAAATTCTTTTATCTATAGGAATTCGAGGAGCTATTAAAAAAAAAGGAGAAAGATTGATTAAGGGTCAGACATCCAATGAATCATCTACCCAGCCAGCTACTTAACATACAGAGAGGGAAAACCATGTGAAACGGCAGACATCTAACTCAGAGGTCTGACTGGTCTGGAGTCAAAGCCACAGTCCAACGAGACATTTCATTCCTAACTTGATTTAAATGAGGTCAATCTACAAAGACTACATTATGGTTAGTTTTACATACAGAAAGCCTGCTGCATTCCAAACAGCTGGCTTCTTTATCCTGAACGCTAACAGTTAGAGCTGGACTGAGGGAAGCACTCAACACACAGTGGTGAGCACTGGAAATGGTGTAGAAGCAACGTGTTCTGTAATAAAACTGGTACCACTAAGTCAGCAAGCTCTGCTCTAAACCTGCATGGGAAATGCAGGCACCAATCTGAGTGTGAACATGGCTTACCTCAGTTACCTGAGCATGACTTCAGCTGCAAGACCCCGTAAGTGAACGTGTCAAAGCCCACAGCTTGGAGGCACATGCATACATGTCGGCTGCTGTGGCTACCTCGCTTCATCCCAGGCCACAGTTACAGTAGTGTTGGGGGTTTTCTTACCATTTAACACAGTGGTTCTCAACCTTCATAACGCTGAGACCCTTTACTACAGCTCCCCACGCTGTGCTGACCCCAGCCATAGTCACTTTCACTGCTACTTCATAGCTAGTTTTGCTACTGTTGCAAATAGTATGTGAATATCTGGCGTGCAGGACATCTGATAAGCAACCCTTGTGAAAGCTTAGCTCAGCTTTTAGAGGGGTCTCGAACCACAGGTTGAGAACCACTGATTTGGCATGTAAAGCTATGGTTTTTATTATTTCTTAAAAATATTTTTATGTGCATAGGTGTTTGTCCTGCATGTATGTATAGGAGGCAGCCAGAACAGATTGTGAGCTACCCTAGAGTTACAGACTGTCGTGAGCTACTATGTCGGTGCTGAGAACTGAACCCATGTCCACTGGAAATGCAGTCAGTGTTCTCAACCACTGAGCTTTTATCTCCTTGTCCCTTTTTTAAAAAATGTAATTAATTGTTTTGATCATTGTGCCCCTGAACTAATTTTCACCATGGTCCTATGTTTTTATGGTGACTTTTGAACAGGGTGGTAATTTGTAGGAAAGCACATATCATGTCTCATAAGAACTAACTGTGATTTTTAAGTATTAAATGGAAGCTGCTGCTATTTACAGGTTTAGAAATGTATTTCTGTTTATTGACTATATATACTGAAATTTCTGGAAGTTTCTAAACACTTCTATAATAGGACATCTCCACCCTCCACCAACTGCTGAGGATCAAACCCAGGGCCCTGTGGTTACACAGCAAGACAAGCACTCTACCACTGTGTTATACCTCCAGCTTTTGGTCAGCCAGGTATTCACTATTTAGGATAGGCTAGCCTTGAACTTGTTATGTAGCTCAGGGCACACATGCCTCAGTCCCTATGTGCTTCCTGGAAAACTCAACCATTCTTGTGGCCTGTTCATCTAATGATTTTAGTGTTACTGTTTCATACATGACAGATATAAACGGCCATAGAGCAGATGACCAACAGAGAAGGGACAAAAGGACTATGTGCCTATCCAAGTGTGAGGTACAGCCCATGAAGCCACACTGTGGCAGGGATAACAGCCTAGGAAGACAAGGTCAGCAAACACCAGCTGCAAGTGCTTCTGGAGCTTATGACCCAGACTGGAAACTGAAGCAGTCTTCTTTCCTGGAACTTCAGAAGCTGCTATCCCTGCACTGCTGTCTGAACACTGCATTTTGTATCTTACTGAGAGCAGGGCATACTTACTGACTTACCTTCGTAACCAGAGTGAATCTTTTCAACCAGTGTTAGACAGCAAGGCTCTGGTTCTGGCTGGGCAGAGCTATGTACATGAACCAAATAGGGGAGGATCCGGAATGGGGAGTAATGCCTCTTCTGCTCTCTGTCTCCACCTCCACTGAAGAGATCAAAGGTGATTAGTGCTCGTCCAGCCGGTTGCACTCAGCCCACTGCAGATAGGCTGGTGAATGCTCCACAGTAATTCCCAAGACAGAAAGACCCAAGTCTAAACCAATTAGAGATGTCTATTTCCCCAAAGGAAAGGTTAGCTGGCAATCTCAGTCCCCCTGGGTAGGTACATACACCCACTCTTCACTGCGTGAGAGGTTTATGGAGGACTGTTTACATCATTGTTGGTCACCCCAAGACTGGCTCATGACCGTGCCCCAAACTCCTAGCTTTTACCCTTCTGCTGTGAGGTACACCAAGCACTATTAAATAGAAAAGGGGTCCCATGTGATCACATGGTCACACCCAACTCTAAGGTACCCCTCTTCCCCCTTTAAAGACCTGACAGTCTTTTCAAAGCTTCTTCAGCTACTTCCTTGACTGTTGCAGGCTCAGCCTGCAGGTAAGTAAGCACTGTCTTACAAAATGCCTAGCTGGGAAAAAAGGGGTGCTAGAACCCAGCTGCCCAACCTGGCCTCTGGAACAGAGCCTGACCCCTTTTTAGTTCTCACCAGTGACAGCTCTGAGGATGAGCAGAAGAAGTGTCTACTCTGTTGCTGGGGGATATGCCACCATCCTGCATAGTCTTCATGTGAGCCCCTTTCCTCTTTGTCTGCAATCCAGCCTCTCTGCTAACATAATCTACATTAGTGACCCCTACTCCCAGGGCCGTCTCAGAGCTCCAGAGCCATGCGTACTGTGGCAGCTCCCTCACCCCATGACCCTGCTTCCTACTTCAGTCACTTGGATAAGGGCCTTGCTCTAACCAAACAAGAGTTTATGCTTTTATCTGTCCAGCTTCCTCCGACTGCTCTAAGGACTCCTTCAGGCCAAGGGTTCTAAGAGTCATTCATAGACATTTGCCCTAGACATTAACTGCTGACCTGTGCCTCTAACTAGAATAGGTTCTCATACAGTCTCAGTGTAGACCTCAGATTAGCCTAGACACAACTAAGCACCTTTCCAAGAAGGTGCTTTTGCTCTGTGCTTCTGGGCCTCCATTATCTGCATCTAAGATTCCTACTTCCATCCCTTACTCCTTTGTGTATCATGCCCCAGTTCTAACCCTTTATTAAATCCTGGAGAAGCATCCAGATGTTTTCTTCCACCACCTCACCAGCCTGACTTTACAACCCACGCCAGGCCAGTCAGTGCTCTGGCTGGTCTGGTCTGTCACAGCATCTCTTTCTCCACACAGCAGCCCACAGTCCTTTCCTACAGAGTGAGTTCCAGAACAGCCAGTGCTATACAGAGAAACCCTGTCTCAGAAAAAAGAAAATAAATGAAACCCCCTAGCTCTGTCAACTGAAAAGTCCAGCAAACACTGGCAGCCCTGCAATAAGGACTGTCCTCTTGCCCAGACTGGGTCTCAGTAGCAATGCCATTTCCCTTCACCTGGAACAGGGGACTCCTGGAGAAATGACGACTCTTGAGTCTGGGGTAAGTCTCTGTTCAGTATGGGACGTCTCATGACTAAAGCAGAAGAGGCTGCCAAAGATCATGAGGCCACTGTTATGGGGCAGGGCATCTACCCTGAAGTGTTCCTACTGGTCAAAGACAGGCAATTTCATCATTATAAAAGTGATTGGTGACTTAGTCTTTAGAAGCACATTCTAAAGTACCAAGGGAGAGAATGTGTGAGATCTGAGATAAAAGCCAACGGGGAAGAACTGGAGGAGGTATACCAGGTCAGCCATGGTTTATAGCTGGCCAATCAGGACATATTGGTTTGTAATACTATTTTCTCTGCTTTTGTTAGGTTAAAAAGAAAAAGGAAAAGGTTTGAAGATAATCAATCTCAACAAAACACCTGTTTCTGAAAGTGCAGTTCCCTGTGGTTTCTTATTCATCTGCCCTTTCCCTCCCCTTCTGTTCCAGCCAGGATCCTTGTTAACCCTTTAGCAGTCAGGTGCAGTCCATCCCAGTGCACTTCTGTGGATCATGTGGACCATGCTTCCTCAGGAACTTCTGCACACTTGCCTGGCTTACTCCCATCTTCCTTGGGTCTCTGGCAGCAGCTGGGATCTCTCAAAGAGGATTTCCTTCATCACTATCATAGTGTGGATGTGCTAGCTGCAGGTGCCATGTACAGAGAGCAAAGCAGGGCTCATGGGAGGTCATGGGAGCACTGCCATCAGCAGTAACACAGTTTCTCCCATCCAAGTACTAACCAGGCCCAAGCCTGCTTAGCTTCTGAGGTCAGATGAGATCTGGTGCATTCAGGGTTGTATGGCCATAGACTAGTAATGCAGTTTCTGTCAGAGTGGGTTAGCTCTGGTGAGAGCTGGCTGTTGTGGTATCTGGCTCCCTCTGCCTTTTTGACCATGCTTGTTTGTCCTTTGTTATGATGCTATTACCAGAACCCAGTCGACTCTGGCTTTATGTTCTCCAACTCACAACTCCAACTGTGAACTCTCCAACTGTGAGCCAAAAGGAATGTCTCTTTTACAATCTACCCACTCCTAGGTATTTATTCTGTTACAACAACAGAAAACAGACAAAATGACTCTGAAAAACAAAACAAAACAAAACAAAACAAAACAGCAATTTCTCCCTTGTCCAGAATTTGTTGCCAGTGGGCACATTTATATTTATGTATTATGTATTTATGTATATTTATGTATTATGTATTGGTTTCCTGCTTACAAAATTTAAGTACAAGGTATAGCAAGACTTTCCGGACCTGTCAGCAGTATAAATAATGACATGAGACTTCTATGTAGTTCATCTTGGGCCTTTTGCTTAGACAATCTTCCAGCTAGCTCACCTAACTTAACTCGACTATCTTACCCACGACCTGCTGTGTGGCTAGCACTACACCTTTCTCTCCTCCACTCTGGTCCATTTGCTCCCTGTGTCCACTCTCTGAATATCCCCATCCCCAACCCCTAGTCCTGTTCTGCTTTTTTCTCCCAATGTCCATCCCTCTCTACTTCCTGCCCTGCTATTGGCCAGCAGCTCTTTATTACAACCAATCAGCAGTGAGACAACATTTGACACAACTCTAGATTGTCTCTAGGCATGGAGGGCAGTCTGACAAAAGCAGGTATGGAAGGACGAGTATTTACAACTTTAAGGTCGCTGATGGGCCATGGAAATGAAAATACCAATACCCTGCCAGCATTTAGCTTCTACCTGTACAGAATTAACAACTAAAAACACAGAGACACACCTTCACATGATGTAAAAAATGGTTATCCTAACACATGGGGACAAAAATATTGCTTTGAATGAAGTATCTGACTAAGGTAGAACCTGAAAGTATTTACTGTAACAAATGCACACCTCACTACCTTTCAGGCATGCGGGCCCCTCCCAGCTGGCGATCCTTCCCTTCCTATGCATTCAAATACCATTAGCTTGATTTTTATGGCATCTCTGGTTATTTGCATTATAAACATTTTTCCTTCTATAAACATCTGGAGTTGTTACTAACTTCAATACTGATATTAAGCAACTGTGACACTTAAAAAATGTTTTTTCTTGCCTAGAATGATGGTACACACCTAGCACTGGGGAGGAAGAGGTAGGTGGATCTCTATAAGTAAGAGTGAGTGCCAAGACTACACAGACAGACCAACTCTCAAAAATAAGTCTTTTTTTTTCTATGAAAGCAACACTATAGTAGTTAAGCTCAGAGGGTGACAACTATCTACAAGAAATCAATTCCTGTTAAAGTGGGGCCAATTTTCTTCTAGCTCACACTATTCTTAAGCCCTGCTATTAAAAATTCCAAAAACTGAGAGGTAGATGTGAGAAAATTTTATAAATCAATTTTAAGTATGACCGAACTGAAAAGCAAAAAGCAAGCAAGCAAAACAGACCCTGAAGCATGATTGTTTTACAGTTTACTTCAAACCACAGGTTCTGATGGCATAGGGCCGGTGATTATCTTTCAGTGGTTTTATTTTTCTTCTAAATTCACAAATTCACATAGCAGCAATCAAGAGGGTTTTGTTGTTGTTGTTGTAGTATGTAAAACAGAATCTAGCTGAATACAAAGGAATCACCATAAAGGCTGAATAGAAATTAGAGAATAAGCCACATTTTGAGCCTCTGTGTCTGTGTTTTTTACTTACCAGATTCTGCAGAAAAAGGGTTTCACTGGTGCACATTCATACTGCGAGGCTAGAAAGAAAGAGAGGTGATCGCTCTGTCCATCCCAGCCAGCTCCTCAGTGAAGCAGTCCTGTACCACCACACTGACCTTCAAGTGCTCCTGAGAGGTATTCTCTCACCTGTAAGTCCAACTGGACTCGCCTTCATTTACCCACATCTTTCCCTCACTCACAGCTAAGCACAAGTGCTATTTCTAACGTCACCATGATGACCTGATGGCAATTATGTTAGGGCCTCCTGCCTGCTGCACTGTAATAGTTGGGGAAACCTGGAGTATTCTCAGGTCTCAGTTCTCTGACCAGTAAATGTGATGGTTTTCCTCCACTTTAGGTCTGACCTTGGGGAATTCCTACAAGCTGTCCTTTAGGTACCATGCATGATCCTTTATGACACTCAGGTACTGCTCAAGTCATCTCTAGAGGGCTAGACCAATACTCAGTGGCCTCATGTTTTCTCTCCCTCAGGCCAGTGGTTTTCACCAGCCTTTCTTAAATATACGGTGACAGCCCAAAGGTAAATAAATTTTAGAGTCAAATGAGGAATCTTGTGCCCAAATGTTTTACTGAAAAGATCTAAACTACTGAACTATGGAAAACTATTAAAACACAAACATCGATATTAACATAACCAGTGAGAATCCCACAGACCCAAAATACTGAGCAGGGCTATGTCCATGAACATCTAAGGATCATACGAAGAAACAAACTGCCTCTCGCTCACACCAGGGACATATTACATCAGGTTTCCAAGTTCACCACAAGCCACTGCAGAACTATGAGCTGGATTCTGTGATCTCAGGGTATACAAGCCCATAAGGTACTCAACAAGCTGGGAAAGTGTGAGCTCTTGCTTCTGGAAATGAGTTCCTAAGAACCATCAGATCCTCCTGAGAGGTCTTTACAACCGACATTAAGTGGAAGCATGTTCTAAGACATGAGCTAACAGACTGCAGAATAAACAGCATCCTGTGTCCTCTTAGGTTCTCGAAGCTCACAGGAGGAGACTGAAGCAGGTGAGCAGTGGGTTACGGCCTAGAATGGGCGTAGAGCTTATTAACTGTTCTTGATTGAAGCTTGAACCTGAGATGGACACAGCAGAAGCACAATATCCGAGGTAAACCTCATGCATATGGTGTCTGCATGACAGAGATGATCATTTCAGCATATATTAAAGTTTTAAATGGGATGAAGATATCATAGCAATGACTAACCAGCAAAGAGCAAAAAGGCTGAAAACACAAGCACTGTAGAAGAAAAAACAAAACAAAACAAAACAAAAACAAAAACAGACGGCAAACATGTCTAGCATCCCAGCACGGAGAACAGTTCCTGGCCCATGTTATCATGGAATGCTCTTAGAATGGGTGATTAATGAAAGCCAAAAACCAAACACAGACAACTGAAGGTTGAGAATGTGCATTTAGGAAAGGAAGATAAACAATACCAGGATTTTTAAGATGGGAAAGGAGATAGTAAGTACAGTTAGACAAACATAGAGACACTTGACTGGGCTGAGGACTAAAACCCAGAAAAGTAGCAGCTGAGCGATCACAAAGCAGCAGTCTGTTTATCAAGAATGTAAGCATTCTCCATACCTCTAATCCCTGAACTTAAACATGACTGGAGATGGCAAATCTGGTGCTACACGTTTTTTTTTTTGGGGGGGGGGGGGAAGTAGCTCAGTATGTGGATGACAATGGCCTTTAAGTCCCATCCTGCCTCATCCTCCAGAGTGGGGGGATGAGATGCTGTGCTCACCTGTTTTCTACTTTTAACACAATAACAGGAATGCTTCTTAGGAGAGCTAGGGAGAAGACGTAATGGTAAAGACACTGGCTGTTCTTCTAGAGGGCCCAGATTCAATCCCCTGCACCCAAATGTTAACAACCATCTTTAACTCTAGTTCTAGGGGGTACCTAATGCTCTTTTATGGCTTCCATGGGCACTGAAACCCATGTGGTGTACAGACATTTAAGCAGGCAAAACACCCATACATACACACAAAAAAATCTTTGAAAGCAGTTAAAGTGATGCTAGGATGTAGTTCAGTCAGCAGAATGCTTGCCTAGCCTCATGAAACCCTAGGTTCGATCCTCAGCACTGCTGATGGTGGCTTGGTGGTATGTGCCTGTCATCCCATCACTTGGGAGGTAGAGGCAGGAAGATCAGTTTAAGGCCATTTTGGCTATAAGGCAAGTTTGAGGGTAGCTTGGGTTACAACCAACAAACAATAGAAAAAAGAAAGTAAGATCAAAGAAAAGGCCAATTCAAAGAAAAGGCCGATGCACATGGTGTATACTGAGCTCTTTAAGAGATGGTTCATAAAGAATGTAAGGTGTAATGAGTGGCTTTAAAAAAGGAAATCATGCGGACAGAATACCACAGAGATAACTGTGGCCATGCAGATCTGTTCAAGTAAACAAGCAATTCATGACCAACCAAGTTATGAGAGCCATGAACTTTTAGGGGCCAGAAAAAGTGAATTGGAGCTCTCAGAATCTCACCTATAAAATCACATCTATTAGACAAAGACACCATGGAGTCAAACAGAGAAAGTATGTCCTAATTCAGAGGGAAGAGAGCCTGTACCAATCAAAGCTATTTTTCATATGAAGTATGTGAAATCACACTAAGTAAAAAGAAATGCATTGATCTGTTACGTTACTAAGCGATAAAAATACCATTTCTTTTAAAAAAAGAAAAAGAAAGCCTGTAGTTGTGAGACACGTCTTGAATTCCACACTCAGGCAGAGATGGGCAGATCCCAGAGTTTGAGGCCAGCCTGGTCTACAAAGCAAGTTCCAGGACAGCCTTGGCTTCACAGAAAACCTTGTCTCAAACAAAACAAAAACAAAGAAATTAAATAAATAACTATATAAACTAAATAAAAAATGACATGGGCTGTATGTTGAAAATAACATGTTAATGTCTGTCCTATTTCTATGAGAACCACCGGATCTTGGGCCAGACACTCAACCTAACACTGGTCCCATACCTTTTTGTGTCCAGTTGTTCCAGAAAGGAAGCTGAGTTGGAGCAGTGTGTGCGTAGAACACCCTTACATCTCGAGGGGCAAGCAAGTCGACAAAGTGCAAGCTCTTGAGGAAACCTTTCTTAGAATTCAGGATCAGAGCAGCCTGCTCAGAAATGTGCACTAACCTTCCAGACAGAAACGAAAACACTGCCACAAAGGTGTCCTAGGGAAATATTTGAAACAGACACTGAGGAACTTACAAACAATGCCTCTGTAAAGTCAGATTCTTCTGGATCTCTACCCACACACACAACACGCACACACTCACCCCTTGTAAAGGAAAAAAGCTTCCTAGTTTTCTCCAGCATGCTTCTTAACAACTATTATAAAAACTGTACTATGCTTCCTGAAAGTCTAATTCTATGCCAAAAAGCCCACAGCAGCTTCCAAGCAGACTAAATATATACAGTGCACACACTTTTCTCTTCTGCAAACTGCTCTCCACCAGGAGGGACTGTCTTCTTGTCAGCAATGCAGATTCTGTGCTTAAAGACCAAGCTCAAGATTTCCTTCTCCACAAAGCTGTCCTTGACAGACCTCATTACATAAGAATTGCATCTCAGATCTGTTTTATTAGCTGCTAACTTCATTTATAGCCAGCCATTGTGCTTGCTAGCACAGACCTGTTTCCCTGTGTAGACTTACTGTGAAGATTTTAGAGGCTGAATGTTGTCTTAAACCTTGCCGTTTAAATGCCTAGCACATCACTGTGCATGTTAGCAGAATAAGCTCTATTATGTAACACTACACAGCTCCTGTTGTAAAACTATAAAAATCGTTAAGTTATGATGATGCCGGAGTCCAAACACCAAACGAAGGAGTCTCCACCATCAACACAATATGGGACTTACTCTGTCAACAAGAAGAGATTAAAAATAGAAATATAGCACTAGAGTTTTCTTCTAAAATTTCACTACAAAAATGACATCTCAACTCACCTGTACTACAAAATCCAGTTGTTACAACGTGAGGAAGTAGGTATTGGAACTAAGAATGATATAAATAGAAAGTAACAATTTGGAGATTAGAATAAGATGCAGGAAACACTCTGCCACATTCTGCTTGCTGCTTTTTTTCTTTTTCTTTGAGAGAACAGGGGATGCTAAGGGGAGGAGATTACCTGCCAGCTAAGTACAGGAAACTACGATACAGTACAAGGCGCCATGTCTACCTTTAGACAGGATCGCTGGTGTGGGCACACTACACAGGACCTCTGTAGAACTAACTTACTTTCTTTCTTTCTTTTTTTCTTTCTTTCTTTCTTTCTTTCTTTCTTTCTTTCTTTCTTTTTTTTAAACCTCAGCAAGTGAAGCTTCCAGTGACTATTTTAACACTCAGAGAAGGGCCTTAGGAAAAGTCACCCAGTGGAGATAGCAAAACTCAGGAAGTCTTACTGTGTTCTTGGAAGTATGTTCAGAAGCCAGAGAGGTCAGCTCCTCAAGACTGTATACAGTCACATCTGCCTGACGTGCTCCATGTGGACTGAGACTCTGGAAAAATTCACTGTTTGCTAAGAAACACAGGGAGATAAACAGTCTGGTGACAACGGTATCTTTAGGAAGTCATTAGTTAGCACTATAAAGTTGTCGTATTTCCTTAGATAAGGATACCTTAAGTGAGTTTCCCTCAAAATCAGGTGATTTGTATTTGTTTGCATCAAGAATATGGTTAGTTACACGAACTTAAGACTGTGAGTTTTATGAATCCTGTCTGTTCTAGGTTACAAGGAGCAAGACTCATTTAATGTTCTAAAGCTAGTTAATAAAATCAAAGTCCAGATACACATACTTTTTTTTTTTTAATGGAGGAAAACACTAGAATTCACAAATTGCCTATTTATCATAGGCTGAGCAAAGCTGTTTATGCTAGGGGAAGGAAAAACATTTGTTCTTTGACTTAGTCAAGTTTTTATATACTGTAACTACATTTCTAAAGCGTGTGCATGACAGAAAAAAATATACATGCATTTGCTCTTGTAACCTCCATGGAAGGCAATGCTCCTTGAAAGTCTTCTGAGTTTTACTTAAACTGCGTAACTCTTAACTCTTGCAACAGATAGGCACATTATTGCAGTTACTAAACTCTCAGACAAATAACATTTTCCTGGCTTTTAACTTGGAAAGCCTAAAGCACTACTTACATCAGCTTTAGACTTGCTTGTCTTGGCTACAAATAGAGCTCGCGCCCCTGGAGACTGGAGTCCCACTGTACATGAGTACTGGGCCCAGAGCCACCCTATTCGCTGCAACCCATTTACCTTGCACACTATGTACACAGCGCAGGGCATAGTTAAGGGCATCTAGGGTGCTGGGTTTAGTGTGTCTCTCGGCTGGGAAATACTTTTTCATTTCTTGGACAACCATAATAAGTTCTTCAGACATTCTGTTTCGGTCTTCGTGTTCACTGAGTAGAAAAACAAACAAACAAGAAACGGTAACGGTGGACACTCAAGGAATACCTGATTTTTCGGCATGTTTGGGTCCCTCAATTAGCCCAGGTCACAGGCTTAATGCCCTTTCTCTTCCAGGTAGGGTACATTTTACACTTTCATTCTCTTTTCAGTCCTAACCCTGTCAGATTTCCGAACCACTTTCCTTTCTTTCTGCACTCTGGTACTTTTACTTTAGTAACAGTCCCCCTCCCATCAATCCTCACTGAACTATCTGAAAGTTCCCTTTCAGGTCGCCTCCCGCTACCCCGCCCCCGCCGGGTCAAAAATACAATTAAAAAGTTGTAAATCCTGCGTTCCCCGCTCCAGGGAAGGAAAATGAAACACAGAGGGTGATGGGGAGGCTTCCTAGCGTCACCTGTGGCTGCTGTCCACGCAAGTGCCCTGCAGAGGACCCTCCTGGCCAGGCGCCCCCTGGAGCCCCGGTCCCCTAGTCTGGGGACAGTCGCCACCGGGCAGTGCCGGGTCTCCACAGGGATCCATCCCGCCTGGCAGCCCTCAGCCTGCTTCTCTCAGTTTGCAGCTAGCAACCAAAACCGGCTTGTTTTGGTCCCTGCCATCGCCTTCGGGAAAGACTGGTCTTTCCCGACACCTCAGAGCGCAACGTCCGGGGTGAACTGGCGGAAGGCAGGGGCAGCAGCGCCCGGCCGTGAGGACTCGCAGGAGTCCCGCCAGCCGAGCACTCGCCGCCGCCCGCCGCCCCGCAGAGCCTCGCCCACCCGCGGGAGGCAGAGTCTCGAGGCGGGCCGCGTGCCGAGATGCCGCCGGCCCCGCCCCACTGCGCGCCAGGAACCTGGCCCCGCCCCGTCACCGCGCGATTGGTCGTTGTTACCGGCTACGCCAGCTCCTATTGGTCAGGGGGCGGGGTCCAGGTCGGCACCGTGGGAGTTACATAACCGAGGGCGGGTGGGCGGGTGCAAAGGCTCCGGAGTACCTTACATAACGCGCGGGTCGGGCGAGGGCGGCTCTCGACCAATCCCGGCCAAGCAGGAGTGGCCTGGAGGACGATAGGGCCGGGCCGCGCAAGTCTACTGCTGGGCTTCCCGGAGGCGGGGCCTTAGGGCTGTCAATCACGGGAGGGCGGGGTCTGCGCAGCCCACCGGTGAGTGGAACTGGTGGTACTTCTGGGTCCGCAGACCTCTGGGGTTCCCATTGTTTTAATCTTTCCTAAACTTGCTGCTTTCTCCCACCCACCAAAATCGGTGAGTGAACCCAGGTAGAATCCAACCGTATTTTCAGAAATACAAGTTTAATGGTACAAGGTAACTTCCTTGGCTGCCCTCAAGTTACAGGTTCATTTGGCAACAGGAGGAAGATAATGTAAATGACGCTCCACTGCGTTTTCGAGAAAACAGCCGGGATGCTCCTTTTACATAACTATCTCTACTCTTCAGAAATGAATGGAACAGGGCAGAGCTCCTGCCTTCTGCTGCCTGGGTACATCAAGAATACACTCGATAGTGGGTGGAGAGATGACACAGCGCTTGAAAGCTGAGCACCTACTGCTCTTCATTGGATGGTTCTCAGGCACCTTCTATCGGGTGTCTCACAAAGTGCTTATAATTCCAGTTTTAGGAGATCCAATGCCCTCATCGATTGAGACACTTGCACAGTGCGCATGCACTAGCCAGACATAACACATAATGTAAAAAAAAAAAAAAAAATACACTCAGTATTTGTTGGATGAATGAAAGTGTTCAGATCAAAGGAGAAGGGGAAAATGCCAGACGGCAGGTATCCACATTTCATATTTGACAAATGACCAATTTTTTAAAAAGTCGCCACACTGGATCACTCTACTCCCGAGCTCTTCTTCAAGAAACATCCATTGTACAACCATTGAGTGCACATGTGAGCAAGGAATATTGTACTGAGGTAGGACCAAATTCTCTCATACTCAACATACAACACACAGATGATGCCTCAAAGTCAAGAAAGCCCGAGATGTTGGTAAGAAATAAGCTAGTGGAATGGCAAGGACAAAGGTTAAGGAGGGAGGGAAGAGCCCTGGCGAACAGGCTGGAGGATAAGGGAAGGCAACTGAGAAGGGGAATGAATCTGAGTGATACCTTGGGGTCCGGGATGGGCTAACAGAACTGAACAGCACTGCCCCTGCCAGGCCATCCTTGTGCAGAGCAGGTTAGTCATTAAGAACCTGAAGTGATGGATGTGAGAACAGGTGAGAAAGGAAGGGCCAGACTATGACTGGGCTTGTGCTTAGGGAAAAGTATTTAGACTTTTGTGTTGCAAACATAAACAAAATCCTACCTGGTCTATATTACATTGTTTGGAAGAGTGCGTGAATAAGGTGAAATGTATTCAAAGGAAGGCAGATATAGAAAAAAGCCACACATTTGGAACACCCCTCACCTATCCAAGTTTACCTGATTGGTGGCTGTGTGGTGTACCAGGGTCAGCTCTCTTCCAGTAGACCATAGTTTAGAAATCTGATGGCCAAATCCTGACTGGTCTGGTAATTGCAAATCAGTTGACTCCTCTCTGCTCTGAAAAGCACTTTTCATTTAAGGTATGTGATGGTCAGTTCCAGTTGTCAACTTTGTTGGATGTGGAATCAACTAAAAGGCAGCCTGCCAGGTATTCCTGATGGATTTGCCTGCTCAGATATGTGAAGTGGGGAAGACACTGCTACCTAAATGTAGCAGCAACTTTTGGTAGCAGCCCAGAAAAAAATGGAAGGAAGCTCTGCTTTTTTGCCTGCATGCCCTGACTCACAGGCAAGTTAATCTACCCCACTGTCGCTGCACTCTGCTGTTACTAGAACTCAACATGTTATCATGGGCTTCCACATGGGCTCAACACCAGAGGTTTTCCAGGAATCCTCCAGGCCCGTGTGCCAGATAGGAACAGCCTCATGAACTCAGCAGCTATCAGGTTCTCAGCCTCTTCAGTGTGAGGTAGACCATATCACCGATCTAAAAATCCTTTTCAAATATATATTCATCTTGTCAGTTCTGTTGCTCTAGAGAACCCTAACATAGGGTGAGATCTACAACTACTCACGGAATATGTGCTCCTAGGAGAATGGATAAGAAAAAAGGTAGTTTGTCAGAGGGTGGGGGGAGCATCAAGGGTCAGAGGTTTAGGACATACATCAGGTGTATCCCCCCACTCCAAGAAACAAGACACAGGATCATATTAATAAACAACTTTATTCCGGTCACCATAGTGGGAACGGTCCCAGCTAAATGCACAGAGAAGCGAGGTATTACTGTGTTAATACAGGAGCCAATGAGTTACATGGGACAGAGTATGAGGAGACAGCACCAAAGTTGTAGGGCAGACCAGGACAGAGGCCCTAGGCTGATGCAGCAAGGCATGTCTTCAACAGTCATATTGTTTCAGTAATGTTAGGTGAACAGATAAAAAAAACCAGAACCAGATTCTATGACATCTTGACTAATGCTGCTTTGCACACAAACACAGATTTCAGGAGATTCTAGTGGCACTGCCACAGGCAAGCAGCTTGCCCTTCACCACTTCCTCAATTTCATCCTGTCTGAACTCCCATCTTTGAACCAAACCTTAATGAAAGTCTCATATAAACAGCAAAATTGTCTCAGACAGCAATGGCTACATCCTAAGTTCAACAGGCATCTCTGGTTAGCGATCCTCTAGGAGTGACCGATGCCTCACCTCAAGCATAATACAGAGCATGAGTAAAAGCAGTCAACAGTCTTCTAGAACTGTGTGCAGACGGATGCGTTTGTGAGGCTGCATAACTGCTGCTCACATCACACTAGAGACCACAGCCTAGTGCAGTCTGAAAACAGTATCTTGTCTACAGGTGTGATGTGAGCTCACTTCTAAAGCTCTAGAAAGAAACCACACCAGAATGAATAGCCTTATCTACAGCATTCCACAGCAAGGACTGTTAAGATGTTGAAGGCTCACACAGTATTAACATTTTTTCTTAAAGGGCAACTTGAGTTACATTTGGCACTTATTTGAATTTATCTATTAGGGACACACTTATGGACAATTTTTTTTGTATTTAACTTTTGGCAAAATAGAAACTTTGGTCATAGTTCTATAAAAACTTCTTAAAGGGTTATTTCTGATTAAAATACTATTTTAGAAGTAATACACAACAAGAACAAGAAAGTAAACATTTTCATATCTAACGTAAGAGCACAAGCTCTTCACTAGTATCTTAAATACAGCGGGTCAGTAGTGCTTACAAATGGAGGGGATGCTTAATGAAAAGTTACCTCGTTATCAAAATAAGGCACACCCTGCTATTGTCACCGATTTTTGTTGGGCAGTAGTGTTCTTCTTGGAAGGTCCAAGTTGGGAATCTAATTACCAAAATGTGGTTTTAAGACAATGTCAGATGTGGGGACAGCTGACTTGAACAAAATCCCCTTCCTGGAATCCACAAGTCATCAGTGACAATATCCACCTAGATTTCAGCACTATGAAACACACAAGTCCTTTTTCCCAGTCCATAAATCTGTAAAGGCACTGTGCAAAATGTGGGCAGGGGAGGTCACACCTCCAGTTTGGAGTGTATATGAAAAACAAAGGCACATTTTCTAGGCACTAAACTGTATGTAAACTAACAAAAATAATCATTTGGAGGGAAAAAAAAAAAAAAAAAAAACCAATAGGTAAGCTCGATAACACAGCAGGTTCTAAGTAGAAAGTCTCGAAGAAGATCCTGAATAGAAGGCTTCAATTTCGTCTGTTCTTCATTAAGAGACACACCACACTAAGAGGCAGGGAAAATTTAGAAACAATGAAAAGGGCAGTTTAGTCTTTCTGTGTAGATACTCAGTAGGGATTTCTACTGTTTAAACAGGGACAAAGAGAAACTGATTTGGTCAATTTTCTACTGGTAGCTTCTTTACATGCTACAGGGTTCTGGGGAAGACGGAAATCAAAAGAGGAAAACGAAATACCCACTAACATGAACTAGCAAAGAAAGGCATGCTTTGCTAGAATGTTCCCATAGACTGGACTGGAAATAGAATGAGTTCTAATATACAGCTGCAAGAGTGGTGGTAGTAGCTATGTGCTATCTATATACATTATTTACATAATTACTTTCTGTTCTCCTATACCAGGTACTTTCTTATGTAGTAACCAGGTTTGTCCTAACAACACAAGGTGGAGACCATTACTATCTTTATTTTATTCATGAGGACACTGAGGTCCAGACAAACCCAATTGCTTGTCCAAGGCCACAGAGCATCTACCACAGGGATGGATCAAGGCAGTCTCAGCTAATCACTACATTCAACGAAAGGAAATAGACTAAAACTGCATAGGAGAAAAAACTGATCAGACAGAAAGAATGAGATTTGCTATTCTTAAAGGATGAATGCATGCATCATCCTTTATCCATCTATCCATCCAACCAACCACCCAACCAACCATCCATCTATCCATCCATCCATCCATCCATCCATCCATCCATCCATCCAACCATCCAACCATCTATCCATCCAACCATCCATCCTTCCACCTATCTAAATAAAACACCAGACTTTAATTACAAAAACTCAAATATTTAGGATGAGTTTGGTGGCATATGCCTATAATCTTAGCACTTAAAATGTTGAGACAGGAGGATCACAAGTTAAAGGTTAGCCTGGGTCGAACACTGAGACCCTACCGCAAATTTCCCTCAATACCACCATCTCAAAACACCCTCAAATATTCAAAAATATTTGATAAAGAACAATATTTAAACCTTGGACTGAATCCACTCTTTGCTGCTGCAGACAAACATCTATAACCATGGTAACTCACCGATAATGATGATGACAATAATCACCAGGACACTGATCCCTATCGCCCACATCTGGAACAAGACAGATCCATTCAACATTGCAAAACAGACAGTGCTTGTCACAACTACTACAGTGTGGAATAATTTATATCATTTCTAAAGCCTAAACTTTATATTTTCAGTTAAGGCCTGAAATTAGTTATGGGCCTTCAGAAGTGTATTCCAATCCTCTGTGACCCCTGGAAAGACACATTTCCACACAGGCTCCTGATCTTGTCCCATTATCTCAGAGTGTCCCTTCTAAACAAAACATGACAGGAAGTATCTGAGCTCTGATCACAGACATTCTCATGCTTTGGATGATATTCATATGTTGCTTTCTCCTCTTGTTGAACAACATGGGATTTCTTGGCATTTAACTTTTGAAATTGGAGCCATTCCCAGAATGGGCAGCAAACTGAGCATCAGAGCCAACACCCCATCAGTGTGTTCTCAGGTACCTGGGCTGCAGTCTATTACCTGTGACTGCTTTGGGCAGTCTGATTCTGCATGTCTTCTAACTTTAGCCATAAAACATGGGATTAGAGTCCCAGCTGTGGAAAGGAGAAGGGATGTAGCCTCACAGCTGGTGCACATTCTACCCACTGCCCAGAGTTACCACATGCAATACGATGCCTGTGCAACACGAGGGGAATGGAGAGGGCCTGCTGTGAAGTTCTGTCAAGAGAGTATTACCTTGCAGTTCTTCCACCAATACTTTCTCTTCAACTTGGCAGCACTTGTTTCAAACTGCGAGGCACCTGCCTGCAGTGCATCTGCACGGTCATCTAGCTCCGAGAGCTTCTGGTCTCTTTCTAACACCTTATCCACATTGACTCTCATGATGTCAACCACCTAAATGGACATAATCACAGTTACACAAAAAAGAGAGGAAGAACAAAACTCCACATGACATCTATGGGCACTTTGTATTTTTTCCAGGTCAGTACTTTATTATGTTGAGCTAAACTTTCACTTAAACAGGAGGCCCAGGCTTTTGGGATAAATCCATACAGCAAACCAGGAATAAAAGGGAACTTCAATACTGGGCACTTACAGGGAAACCCACATTAGTATCACACGCTATGGTGAGAGACTCAATTCCTTCTAAGATCTAAAGCAGAACAACAGGATGCTTCAGTGTCGTGGCTGTTCACTACAATGGCAGTCCTGGTCAGGGCAATTAGTCAAGGGAAGAAAGGCATCCGGGTTGGAAAGGAGGAGAACAACTATCTATGTCACATGTAAGAAACTCTACAGAGAACCCTTACGACTCCTTCACATGAGGCGGCAGAGATGACTCGTAGGTCCAATGACCTGCGTTCAACCCCTGGGACCCATATCATGAAAAGAGAAAAACAACTCCTGCAAGTTGTCCTCTGACCTCTGCATGTGGTGGATATACTGTGTGTTCCCACCCCCAATTATTTTTAGAGCCAAATAATGTGCCCATCAGTAATCCGTATACTCTTAAGGCAAGATCGCTTATGTGAAATGCAGTTATCCTGCATTTCACAGCACAGCATGGCAGAAATAAAAGAGACAGCACCTTAACAAGGTGGAAGAGGACCAACTTCAAGAAAGTTGTCCTTTGACCTCCAACACATATGCCATAGCATACCTGTGCCTGCTGAACTACCTTACATCGTCAGTACACACACACACACACACACACACACACACACACTAAAAATATTTAATAGAATTTTTCAAAATCTACAATGAATAAATTCAGTCAAGTTGCAGCATCGAGTATCCAAAAGGAACATTAACAGTGTCTTTACCAAAAACTCAAAATAAAATTACAAGCAACATATTTAATTAAGCAGCTGGAAGTCTTGCAGAATAAAGAAACTATACATCGGACTGAGTAGGTAGCTCAGTGGATAAAGGGCTTGCTGCACAAACATGAGGACCTGAGTTTGGATATGCAATGCTCACAGAAAAAAGCAGGTGTGGCAGTCTGCTCCTCTAATGGCAGCACTAGGGTAGGCAGGCAAAGGAGGGTCCCAGAGACTCACTGGCTAACTAGTTCAGTCAACAGATGAGCTATGGGTTCAGTGTAGGACCCTGTCTCAAAAATTAAGGTGTAGAGAAAATGGAAGAAAATCCCTGATTTTGACCTCTGACCACCACATGTACACACATGCATATGCTACACCCACTCAAAAAAGAGAAGCCAAAACATGACAGAACACTGCTCTAAGCTGGGCACAGTATCACATACCTGCTACTTGGGAGGCTAAGGCAACACACACACACACACACACACACACACACACACACACACGGGGGGCGGGGGGACGACATCCATGTTGGCACATTGGAAGACTTAATACTGTGGGGATGGCGGTACTCCTAGAGTGACCTACAGAGTCAATATAATCCCAACAGCTCTGTTTCCCTCAGGAAGACTGTCATGTAATTCCCACTCCTGTGGCTTTTTTCACATGTAAGCTCAAAGAAGAACTCAGAATAAGTAAACCAATACTAAAAGAAAGAGTTCTAGTAGTCATTTCAAAACTCACCACAAAGCTAGAAATCAAAACTGTGGCACTGGCACAGGGGAAGATCAAGACCTAAGAGAAAGAACTGAGAACCCGGAAATCTGCTTACACATTTATAGAGTTTATTTATTGGTCGATCAATTCTGGTGCCGGCGATGCTTGTATAGGTTAGCCAAGTGCACTACCCTGAGCATCACTCTTAGCCTATCAACTAACTTTTAAAAGGATATTAAGACCAACAAATGGAGAAAGAATAGTCTTTTCAACAAATAGTGCATACCTAAATAACCATAAGGAAAGAACAGACCAGTGAGCTAAGTTTTAAGTGCTAAGACTATAAAACTCTTAGTAGAAAAAAAAAGTAAAGCTTTAAAGCTTGTTTTAGGTTTCTATTGCTATGCTAGAACACCATGACCAGAAGACACTGCGGGCCAAAAAGGTTTATTTATTCTTACAGTTTGCAGTTCAGGGAAGTCAAGGCAGAAACTGGTAATGTAGAAATCACGGAAGAATGCAGCTTATGGGCTTGCTCCCCATGGCTTACTTGGCCTGTTTTCTTACATCATCCATGACAACTTTCCCAGGGTGGCACCACACAAGAGTAAGTTGGGTATCCCATGTCAATCTTCAATCAAGGAAATGCTTGCCCACAGGTAAATTAGGTGGGGTATTTTCTCAACTGAAGTTCCCTCTTCTAAAATAACCCTAGCTGGTGTTGAGCTGACATAAAACTAGCCAGCACACAGCTTCAGGTTTGGCTCTGGGCTCTTAGATTTGATATCAAAGGCAAGAGCAACAAAAGAAAAAAATCAAGTAACTAAAGAGATAAATTGGACTTTATAAAAAGTAAAACCTTTTGAATCAAAGTATACTATAAAGATCGTGAAACTCAACCAACCCAGAAGATGGAAATATTTATGAACTACATAGCTGATAAATGTTAGATGAGAAGAATACATAAAAAAGCCTCTCAAGTTAATGACAGAAAGACAATACAATAAAATAATTTGCAAAACAAGTATGTGTGAGAAACATAACTGTAATTCTGGAACTTGGGAGGCTGAGACAAGAGGATCTTAAGTTCAGCAGTGGCCTGGGCTATATATAATAAAACCCTGTCTCAGGGGAAAAAAAAAAAAAACCCGTAGTAACATAAAAAGGGGTAAAGGACTTGAATAGTCACTCACTGCTTCAGAGACACACAGATGGCCAATATACACCAGAAAGGTGTTCACTGTCACTAATCATTAATCAAATCATTAATTAATTCAAAACCACAAGGAGATACCACCTCCTCTTGCTAGGATGGCTGCAGCACCAAACTCAAGAGGACCAGGACACTGGACACTGCTGCCAGAAACTAAGCTACTGTAGGGAACCACAGGCTCAGCTGCTGTACAACTACTGTATGACCCAGAAAGGTCCACACCCAAATGAAACAGAAATGAACACACATTTAAGTTCTGGCTCCTGGATATTTATAGCAACACTGTATCTGCAGAGAGGTCAGAAGAGCTCAGTTACCCACTAAGTATGAAGAGATAACAAATCATGATCATAAACAATCACTCAGCCAAAAGAGGAAACAAGGTGCCAGCACAGACTACAACTCCATGACCATGAAACACACGGAGGAGAGAGAAACCTAATATTGACCCTGGAACATGCTACACCTGGAATAGGCAAACTGAAGAAACAGCTGACTACAGGTTACCAGACACCAGGAGACCGAGGGGTGAGTGACTGTGAAATGAGTGCTTCCCAGTAGAGTTCTGAAAGCAGAAAGATGATGACTGTGCAACCCACTGAATATTCTAAACATGTTATATGCTAAGTGACAGACTTTAAAAATGCTTAATTGTATGTTACAGGGATTTCTCCTCAAAGAACAAAAACTAGATTCTCTTTAAAATTTCGTTAATTTCTAAAAAGAATAGGACTTGAGTTTTTAAGTGACAGAATTAGTGTAAAAGTCTAAAATGTTCAGAATTAAGTTCATAAAGAAACCATCACAGCAAAATCTTACTGTATGATGTAATAATAGTATCTAAGATAACTAGTTTCAGGATCGTTAAAAGCAGAAAGATTGTGCCAGGTGGTAGTAGCAGCAAATGCCTATAACCCCAGCACTCAGGAAGCAGAGGCAGGTGGATCTAGTTTGAGGCCAGCCTGGTTTACAATTCGAGTTCCAGGACAGCCAGGGCTACACAGAGAAACCCTGTCTGAGATATATGTATGTATGTATATGAGTAGGGATATGGTTCAGCCTAGGTTTAGTTCCCAGCACCAATAAAGCGGCTGAAAACCTTCTGTTACTCTAGTTCCAACAGTTTTGATGTCTTCTTTTGGCCTCTGCAGAAATTGCGCCCGCACTCACACACACACACACACACACACACACACACACACACACACACACACAGTCCGCATACATATAGCCAAAGAACTCATACACTTAAATCTTAATAAAAAGAATATGGAAATACTGGTCTGAGTTTCTCATAGAATCTTTACTATTGCCCTGAAAATACATGTTTAGAAAGATGACTTCTGATATAGTCAAAATTTATGCTCACACATCGATGATTTTTTTCTAACATCTAAAAAAATGAATGTCATGTGTGTGTCTGTGTGGGTATATGCAGGTACACGCAGGCGCCCTTGGAGGCAGTTACAGGCAGTTACGTGGTCCAAATGAGAGTGCTTGGAACCCAGATGGATCCTCTGCTAGAACTTTAACCCCTAAGACATCTTTCTAGATCCAATGACTCTTTTTCTAAATAAAATCCTCGAGACTTCCCATGTTTGTTTAAAGTCACATTTAAAACTTCAGAGCAGTACCTCATCTACTTGATTTTGTGTCTGCTGGAGTCTTCGATTACTGCCAGTGGCAGCACTGGACCCTGAAGGCACACCTGTAGACCTGAAAGGTATAAAGTCATAAGCATGATGCATTACGATTCTCAGTGCACTTGATGAGACAAACATGTAATACCTATGCTCCTATCATGACATGGGCGGCCAGCTCACCTGATACGTGTAGCACTGAACAAGAGATACTGTCTCCAATAAATGGAAGACAATGATTGACATGTGAGATTGTCTCTGTTCTCACATAATCATGGCATGTTTGTTTGTAGAAACTGTTAGGTTGAGACTCAGCCTTAACTCCTTATACTGCAATTATTTCTTAAAAGTCCTGCAGTAAGAAATAAAGGTACTAATGTGTTTTTATAATCCCCCAATAATTCTTAAGACTATATCACTTGATAGTGACCAAAGTCTGAAACAAATGTTTAACAAGACCTGTTCTGTGTCAATAAAGTGCTTTTTTAAAAACTTGCTTTAAGACACACAGATATTTAAAGGCACTCAGTAGTCTCCTGATTTTTATTTTTTTTATTTATTTTGTTTTTGTGACAAAAACTGTCTTATACTTAGGAGCAATCACAGAACAGCCAATATGGAGAAGTAGATTCAAAGTGCATGGAGAAGTCTGTGTGAATGGGAAAGTGGCTGAAGCAACTGTCTCTGTTGGAAAGTCTCCATCACAACTGTCACCCTAGGGTTGACAACAGTTCTTTTTAAGTCTGCACTGTGTCCACCACCAAGGACACAACACTGATGATGGCTGTCTCACAGAACTCAGGGTCTGAAAGTTAAACAGGTAAGGATCGTGCTCTGGAAGCACTATCCATGTATTTTTTTTTCTTCCTCTTTGAAGCCTAATAACTCTACCATCTTATTAAAACATAGGAAGAAACATGCAGCTGGCTGAAGTGAACCTGTTTAATTCTCTTGCATGAGGACCGGACACTGGCATTTGCACAGCAGTCTGACCAGATCCATCGTTAAGTGGTGACAACTTTGGGTAGAGGGATATACATCAATTCGGGATATACATCAATTCCCGCTGAAGGTTACTATTAGAAACCAATTTTAAAACAAGAGTGTTCTGGCTGAAAACGGAAGCAAAACCCATGGCCAAGATGCGCTGGGACCGGGGCAGCTCCCCTGAGGACGCCAAACGCTGGTCTAACTCAGCCTGGGCCTCGGCTCCCGGCCCCCTCCCGGTCTCCCGCTCCTGCTAGCACCAGCGCGCAGAGAGCGAGCGCTCACGGTCGCCCCCGCCCCTCTCGAGGAAGCAGCCGCGGGGTGTGGCGGCCGCTTCCCCGGTCAGCCGGCGCCCCCATCCCCGCCCTTCCGCGTCTGCCCGCCGGCCGCGGGGCACTCGGGGACGTCGCGGCGCCACGACTCAGTCCGCAGCGTCCGGGGGCAGAGTGCAGGGCCGCCGCCCACCTCAGGCCCCGGGACGCTGCGCGTAGGCCCGCGAGGCCTCCACTAGAGTCCGGGTGCCGAGCAGCGGCCACCGCGCCTGAAGCGGGTCTCAGGAGTGGGCCGCCGCCCCCGGAGCCTGCCTCGCCTCGCAGAGCAGCGCGTCACTCACATTTTGGCGGCGGCGGCGGCGGCGAAGGGCCGAGGGTCGGCGGACTTGTTCTGCAGGCAAGCGAGACTGAGGAGATGGGCGGGGCTGCGGTGACGTCACGAGCAGGAGCCGGACCGGAACCGGCGATGCGCTCTCAGCCGCCGAGGGCGCGCCGGAAATGGGCGGGACGGGAGCCAGGCTGGGCGCAACACAGGTTGTAGCCTCCGGGCTGACCAGAGTGGGAGGGGCCAGAGCTTGCGCTGAAGTAGCGCCCGCGCTGCCGAGTGGGCGGGCGTTCTCGGTGGACAAGTGGGCGGGGCGAGAGCGCGGCGCCTGCGCCTTTAGGCTGGGCTCTTCCGCTGCCAAGCAATCACAGCAGCTTCCTGTAGTGTCTCCGCTGCCCTGTGTCTATCCCTGGAAAGGCAGTTTAGAGTGAGAATGGGTACGTTTTACATTTCTTTGAGCCCGCATACCTTGTCTCTGTCTGGGTCGTGACAATGTTAGAAACAGCGGACGTGCCTAACGTTCCAGAATAATCTAGTGGTCCTGAGGAGACAAAGTGCTTTTCTGAGAAAGTTAAAAGGCAAGAGGAAGTCCATCCATTTGAAGTCTTGACCACAGGGTTTGGGAGAAGTCCCCTCTCAGTTTCCCACATGACAAATATTTGCCATTGCACGCTATTACAACCCCGAAGGGAGCCTTGGCTTTGAGAACTGTAAGTTTCTTCATTTTTGTAATTCCCTGGCCCTACCAGAGAAGAGATACTCAACTTTTGTTCAAAGGGGAGAGTAATATAAGTGGAAAAGTATACCAACAGTTTCTTAAACTAAGTTCAGTTGGTGGATTCACTAAGTGAAATACACAAGGTATTTTCCACTTCAGCATGGTAACTCCCAAAGGTGTGTGTGTATTGCAATGAAGAGCGCCACTTCAGTGGGTACTAGGTAGAGTAGTAGCTATAACAAACATTCTGGGTAGGTGGAAATATAGATATCGGGCACAGACTAGCTGGAGAGAGCAGGGCTGGGCTTAAACAAACACGAGTCAACAGAAAATGCAGTGGGCTCCCGGTGGGAGGTTCAAAGTGTGAAACTGGCACTAGTTCTGAGGTAGATCAGAAGTGAAGTACTCCCAGAGAGATAACAGAACTCTGCATCGAAGAGGACTGGAGCAGTGACGAAAAACTCCTAGCAGGGAGACCTTTGTGAGGTAAGCTGGAAAGGGTCTTTTTAAAAAGAAAAATTACTACCCAGTAAGTAGAGTTGAAGAGTGTAGTTAAGTTGGCAGAGTACTTGTCTAACATGTCCTGGGTCTGATCCCCAGAACCACATAGAGACCCAGCCTGATGGCACACCCATGATCTCAACAAAAGCTTTAGGTAAAAGGTTAAGAGGTTCAAGGTTATCCTTAAACCTAAGCCTTGGGAATTCCTGGGTACTCTGAGCTACATGAGAAGGGTTAATTTAAAATTGAGATCTTTATCTTCCAAGTAACTGCATTTAGGATAAATCAATTCATTGAGGAACCAGGGAAGGTAGGTAAAAATCAAGTGCTTTGGGAAATAAGTGAACCGATGGATGGGGAGAACACTGCATGTGGAAAGTAAAAAACAAAACAAACAAAAACAACAACAAAAAACCCTTTCAGTTCTATGGCCTCACCCTCAACACCTTGGATTTCAGATCAGGTTAAAGCAAAACACAGATAATATGGGGAAATTTTCTTCATTTTTAATTTACAGCAGAAAGAATATAAAGCATTCAGAAAACATTTTCCATATTTTTAAGGGCAATTCAAAACATTTTGCATGGTTTCCAGCAGCTGAGTTCTTCAACAGATCCATTGACTCAATGATGCTTTACATGCACAATTACAAAAATAAAACTTACAAAAAAGAAGACATCTAGACTAGTTTTACATGCAAGTCTCAGGGACCCCCCGTTGGGCGCCAACTACTGTGTGGAACTGCCATAAGCGACCGTGCAGCCAGAAAGGGGTTCATCTTAATGTCTTTATTTCATTCACACAGTACAGCTGATTTTGAATGGGTAACAAGGATAGCAATTAAATCTTCAGGAGACAGAATAAGATTAGCTATTAATTTTATCGTGAAATCCTACTCCTGGCACTTGGGAATTCAGATTATCCAAGAAAGCTGCGCCTACCTATCACCTTATATTCAAAATTAAGAGTCACAATCACAAAAGGTGGTCAGAAATGCTTTGTGTCAGTGGAAGTACGCTTCAACCTCACCTAGAATTCACAGTTGTACTGGTAGGTTTTGACCCTACTTCTATCCCCTCCATAAGTTTCCTAATTCTATGTAAGTCTCTATCTTCCAGAGTTTTCTAACTTATTCGGCTAATAATGTGGCATGTGAAACATTTAAAAAAAATAAATGTGAGGGTTGAAGCAAATCCACTGAGGTCATTGCTCTGGTCAAAGTGATCGTCATCTGAACCATAAGCAATGGAGTAAAATGTATCCAAATCCATGACTGAGATAGGATATTCTGAAAGAGCTGGCTTTACATTCTATTCCGTTATGAATACAGTTGTTTATGTAAATAAATTACTCAGTGTCCTCAGGACAGGTCAAATTGTGTAAAATAATAGGTATGGTGGGGGGGGTTCGAGGATTGCAACAGCTGCAACATAACCCACATGTGTAAAAACAAAATTGGGTCGGGTCAGCTTACAAATGTACAGGTGGCTCCTAGCTGTGGGGCTGTCGCTGTTCCAAGCTGATCACAAGCAGAAAGACATGTACTGTACAGTAATTTGAGGTTGGCAGTGAAAGGAAGTAATTAAAAAACAAGTACAATTATAGAAAAGGCACCGAGAGCACTGACCCCAGTTTTTATTTTTTCACCACAATCCTTTTGTTTCTACCTTCCTTCTGAAGACACCAGCTTAAAGCTCATTTGTGAATATTTTTAGGCTTCACAACAAGCCTTGAGTTTTAACTCACGGTTGGCAGCCAGAACCATGTTTTTTTTTTTTTTTTTTTTTAAACAAAACAAAACAAAAACAAAAAAACAAAAGAAAATCTCATACCAACCAATTCTCACACTTAACCTGGGAATTTTAAACTGGCATTAGCAATGCAAAATTGGTTCTCTCATAGGTTAGCTTTGAAAGCTTCAGATTTCTTTGGCTCCTCATTACCTGGAAAGTACTGTACCATGGCACCCTTCCGTCAACACCAATCTCCACCGTGTTTTGCCACGTGAGCAATTCTTATTAATTTTTTTTTAATTTATATTTTCAGCAGGAGATAAGAAAACGTGTTGTTTTCCTCATTTTGTCCTAATTTTTGTTGTTGTTGTTGAACGTTGATCATCCTAATGTTCTCTGTTGGTGTGAGTGGATGGTGTTAAGGTCTCTAAGGATCCATCTTATGATTATCTAGTTTGCAAAAGTAACTTAATTTTTATAAGCAATATTAGCATTCACATTACTTGGCACCTTTGGCAAAAAAATTTTTTTAAATAAAATAAAATAAACTCCTGATAGGCAAAATTAAATGTAAACATATCCTTTTTTTTCTTTTTTTTTTTTAAAGTAATGCTACTCTGCCTCTTTTCCTAAGTCTAAATACAGTAGCTCCTTTTTATTTTTTGCAGGTCATGCTTTAGCAAAATGTTCTTCTACAGAACATTTAAAATAAAGTACTCTTATAGTGAAATAAAGTTTTTGTTTCATTTTACAGACCATAGCCACTAATGCTTTGCTTTTTTCTTTTTCTTGATTTCATGCACATCTTTGTTTTAATATATACAATATATACAAACAATACATCCACATTGTTCTCGCTCATTTGGACAAAACTATACAAATAATTTCATCTTGCCATGTTATTGACCTCTGTGAATAAAATATTTAGCAATTAATATAACCCCTTTCAAATATTTTCTTGCTTTTTTTTTTCCTCATTTCTACCTTTTGTATATACACAGAAACCACTCTGTTTGGATGAGATAGAGCCAAAACATGGAATTTACTGGCCAGAATGCAGCACCACACTGGTCGTTTAGGTGGCAAATGTCCAGGCAAGGTTTATGATCCCTTGGAATTACTACGGTTTCCAAGGTTACTAAAAAAGGCTACATGCGTTACCAAGTCTTAAGTAATCCTCACTGCAAGAGAGTGGGGCAGACAAACTAAAGTGCTGACCATGAGAAGGGACAGGATGGTCACTATCCTTGCAGGTTCCTGGGAGGTGGTGGGGGGCAAGAAAATGAATTTAAATCCTGTAAGCTGTTTCTCATTATTTCCCGTGCATTACCCGTTTACCACACACCCACCCCTCTGCAAATTTTCACAAGACATTAAAAACCTGCAGATTTTAAAAGTTGCATTAAGTGTGCTGTAGAGATTCAAATGGACAGACGAACGAACTGGACAGAAAGAAGAAAAAACAAAACAAAACAGAAACTCAAAAGCGAACGGTGAAGGAGATGAGGACAGGCGGACTCGAACGACTCGGGTGATCTAAGCCCTCCACTGAGAACCAAGGATTCAGCTTCTTGGAAGTCACCGCAGGTGCAGGCGCAGCACTCCTCGTGTGGCTGACGTCGCCCCGCCTGTTCTTATCTATATTTTTGGTATAAATATTTGTACAGTTCCACACGATGTTTGAATACAGCCCTAATGACAAGGAAAGCAGCTTCATCCTAAGACGAAGCCCTTCCAGTTCCTCCTGGTGTCTTGTTTTTCCTGTGATCCAACAGAAGATTTGAGTTCCAAGATGTCTTGCTGATCAAATTAAAAGTTGTCCATGAGAGTGCAAATGTAATGACCAAACATTCTCGTTAAAATCCTGCAGCTGACTCCCCAGAACTGCAGAGGGATTGTGTGTGTGTGTGTATGTGTGTGTGTGTGTGCACAAGCGTGTGTGTGTTGTTGCATGTCTCTGCTAAAAACAGAAATGGAAAGAGTCTGAGAAGCAATGTCACATTGCTAAGGGATGCTGCTGTATGTCTTCAAGTTCCTTGGCCTTTTTCAATTCTTTCACTCTGGAAGAGAAACAAAACACAACACCAGGTGATAACTACAGAGTGGAACTGTGACCAGATAAAGGACTGGGGCTGTCGCCCCTGAAATGAGATGCCCAGACAAGCCCCTTCTGAAGACTGACAACAGGAAAACTTGTGAAATTGTTGGGAGAATATCCAAAGAGGAAGATGTGACCCTGCGTAAATACAAGGGCACTCCAAGAAGAGAGCAAAGCTATTTGCTCCATTGTTGTGAGTCAAGGGTGACACTTATAGCTTGGGAACATTTAATTACTTGAGGAACTTCTTCTTCTGTCTGATGGACTGCTATAAATGCCTCACAATTCCATGTGATGTAAACTAGGGAATTAACACAATTTATTTAGCTCTGAGTTGACCCAGGAACTGGATCATTATTTTACTTATAGACACCAGGCTGCTGGCTACCTTAAACCTGACCCTACAACCTGTACCAAGTTCCTTCCCCTACTCTGCTATATTATTTAGTCTTGGCTCTTCATAATTCTTGGTTCCCTCCCATTTCAAACTGTAACTTGAAAGTTCATGTTCCTTCTTAGAGCTCCCAAATGGGCAGCATTAGGATCAATACCAAAAAGGGACTTTGTTTTGCTCATCAGAAATATTAAACACTTAAGTGAGACTGCTCCATGATGCCATGGAGAGCTCACACTGTGGAGAGCTTTATAAACTGCTGCTCCATTTTCCATTTTTTAAATATAAAGCTGTGCCTTAAAAAAATGTGCCGCCTGATGAGATGAAGTGTGAGGGAAGTGTTGTAGGATATGAGTCTATCCCTCTGCGTGGACCATGGCAAGTGCATTAATGGCAGAATGGTCAAGTGCAGGACAATGCTCACTGAGTCAGCCAGTCTCCAAAGGCCACCTGCCACAGAAGTAACATCTGCTTCCTAGAAGTTAGCATGAGAGGACAGTTTAGCCAGACAGAAGCAGATTTTCTGAGGGTATTCCTTCACTGCCCCAGTGACAGAACAAGGAAACGTTTTCTTGGTAGCGGACTTATTCAGACATTAGTCAAATGTGACCTCTAAGGTCTATCTTAGTGTTTTCAGATATGCCAGTCAAGTAAAAGTTATCCAAGTTGAATGTTAGTATTTTCTAAATATATTCAATAAAACTCAGGCAAATAGAAACATTTGAGGAGACGGGGGTGGATGGGTGGGGAACCAAACTATTGGTGGATCACAGAGGTTGGCAATGAATGGAAGGAAACATATTCTGAGCAATTTATGAACTTTTACATTTACAACCTTCAAACAAAATCATTTCTTAAGAGTGTGAAAGCTGTTGTGACCTCTTCAGAGAAAGAAGATACATCCTTTGGAAGAAAACCTTTATCATTTATATTAAATTACTGTTGTACATGAAAGCTTGCTTATCTAATTTACTGCATACACCAAGCCTAGCTTAGCACAGCTTATTTACAAATGGCAGTGTATCCCCTAAACTGTCCTTTCTTAAAGGTACATTTAATATGTTTGTTGTTGTTGATGATGATGCTGTTTGTTGGAGATAGGTTTTTCTGTGTAGCACTGGCTGTCCTGGAACTCACTCTCTCTGTAGATCAGACTGGCCCCGAACTCAAGAAATCTGCCTGAGTGCTCAGATCAAACAGGTGTGTTCCACCACTGCCCGGCTTAATATGCACTTAATAATTAAGGATATCATAGCGAATTAGGTCCTAGGGTGTGGCACCATGCTGCAGTATAGAATAGTATAGGATTATAGGCCCCTAATTTTGGACATGCATACTTGATAAATGGTTTCTTAAAAATTGAAACATGCTATAGGTCTCTGTTCAATTTTTAAACATGCAGCATCTAGACTAACATCCCTTTTGGCTAGAACAATGCAAGGCATGCATGGATGCCAACCTCACTTCCAGACATGCAGTGTCTGTGCTCACGCAGACCCGTTTGCCAAAGTCCTGCAAGATGTGCATGCTATGTCAAATACCATGGGTTTTTTTTTTTTTTTTTTTTTTTTTTTTTTTTTTGTGCACTAGCACAGAACTCTCTCACAACACCGCTGCTGAGACCTCTAGAGTTTCAAGATGTCTGAACTCAAAATCTGGCATCACCACAGATACAGACCTTCATCTTTCTAGAACCATCGGAAATGCTTTACATATATTAAGTTCAACACTGAGGTGAAATAAAAAGGAGACTAGAATTTTTTAGGCAACTTCATACCAAAGAATCTATAACCAGCTGGTCAGGATAGGCATAAGTTAACTCTATACATGTAGTTAAACTGGTCACGAGGATGGGCTTTTGAAGACACCCCTTTGCCTCTACCACTTCTTTCAGAACTAGTTAAAATGTCATCTAAGTTTTCACAAAGGTTCAGGTTGTCACAAAATGAATGCTGAATTAATTATGAATTAATGATGTCATCATAGACCACTAAGTAAAGGAGAGAGGCATGTCTACACACACAGGAAGTCTACATTGGAAAAATGAGAACATTCCAATTTTCAGGTACATTAATTTCATCACACTATACTAGAATTATGCATGACATCCAAGAAGCGAAATGCCATAGGACTTCCCTTTAAACGGAAGTCTGTTAAGGGATGAACTAGAGAGAAGAACATGGGGGAGAAAAGACTAATCATAGTCCAGTATTGTTAAAGGCTACTAAGTACCTGTAACTAAAATGCAACCACTGTCTTCTAATTTGTAAATCCAGACTGTAATAGTCATAGGAATTAAGCAACCTGTCTCAGCTTGTGCAGATGATAAATATCAGAGCAGCAACTTGAACTCATGTCTGTCTGACTTCAAAGCCATTCTGTTCCACTCATGGCCTCTAAGAGTTTTGTTTTTAAATTCCTACTATATTGTTTTTTTCTAAAAGACTTTAATAGGAAAAATAATCTGGACCATAGTTTGAATGAAAGAAGTAGTGATTCTGTTTTCTCCATTTTAAAGACATTATCGTTTGTGAAGCACTATAATTGAATTTAATAACAATGTTATGGGGGGAAACACCCTCATACAAAAGTACACCTGGTCTAATGCAATCCTGGAACCCTGAAACACACATAAAGATGTGTCTGTATTCCAAGAAGACAGCCTGCAATGTAAGACAGACACACCCTGTTGACACCAACCCACCGAAGACAGTGGGAAACAGACCTGAGCTGTCGGTCTTGCTGAAATCACCAAAGAGGGCTTCACGGTACTTAAAGAGATAATGACTGTGAAATAGGTGTCGACATTTCCCTTTAAATCAAACCCTAGGCAGATAAAATCAAGCATTCAAATTATATTGCCTCCAAAGAAATTCTATGTCTCTAGGTTGATTTGAGACAGTACTAGAACTTTCAATAAATTCTTAGATTGAGAATTTCAATAATTCTCAAGTAAGAATTTCAAAGATTTCTAAAAAATCGATTTTGCCTTATCATTCATGGACATAATCATTAAAAGGCGTATTAAAGCATGCCTGTATCAACAAGAAAGCTATGGATGTATAACAATCACCTCTGCGTCTTCCTCCTCCTTGCCTGCACGTTCTCCATGAACCACAATTGATACATGCTTCTATATTAACTACCATGCCTGTTTGCCATGCTTTACGATGTTTCTTTAGAGTTTTTACTTTAGTGTGTGTGTGCACAGCCCTGTATGTACACATTGAGGCCAGAAGGCAGCTTTCAGGAATCCATTTTCTTCCTCTATCATAAATTCTGAGGATCAAACTGTTAGTGCAGTCAAAGTCAACACTTATGCCCACAGAGCCATCTCACTGGCCTTAAAAAGTCCCTAAGATACTGTTCTATGTATCTGTTATAGCTTCATATTATAAATGTGTTTACAAGACAGAAACTAAAAAAGTTAGTGGAAAAAATAATTCATTTCTGTTTTACTCAAATCAAAATCAACTGCCTAGATTATTTTGCTTTGTATCTCCCGTGTTACACACATGTTCAGTATGTGAACCTGGTAAACACAGACCTCAATTTCTGAGATTGGATTCCTATTTGGAAATGCAGTACCTGTGGTTACTAAATTGCATAGGTACTCAGCCAACCTTGTTATATTTCACAGTACTAAGGATTGCCAAAGTTTGAGTTTTTTTTAAAGAATTATAAAGGTGAGGTCCACATAGGACTAAGAAAGAAGTGAACTTAAAAATGCCCAGGTTACTTCGTTTCTTTCGTTCGATCGATCTATCTATCTATCTATCTATCTATCTATCTATCTATCTATCTATCTATGGATTGTACTTATTTCTGAATCCCATTACACAAAACAGTCTTGCATGAGATAGGATAGACAAAGACAGGACAGAAGCTATAGTTTTATATGCACTAGGTATTGCTTCCTCTAAGGAGAGCTATGAGGAGCACATTTCTTTCTATATATAATTATGTGTATGTGTCAGTGTGGAGGTACATGCACAAGAGTGTAGGTATGCTCTCCTGGAGTTGGAGCTACAGGAGGATGCTGAGAACCAAACTTCAATCTTCTGCAAGAACAGCAAGTATTCTCTTAACCACCACGATGTCCCACTGGCCAGAGGCTCATGTTTCTGACTCTCTTATCAGGAATTTGGACTAGCTTGACTAGCTTGGAGGTACAGGAATCAGGGCAGCAAGCCTTTGAATCGTGACCATTCAAATCACCAGGCGATCCGGAGAGTTTTCTGAGCATCCAGGCTGCAAATAACTCACACTCTGAAATACCGAGGCAGTCTCAACCAAAAACAAAAAGAAAGCTGCATCAAATGGACTGGAGTGATGTATAAGCAGCAGCCCTGGAAGCCAGCAGAAGCTCACAGGGTTCACTCCATCAGATGTCTAATGAGAATACATGAATCAATGAGAGGCCTGCTGCAGAGACTCTAGCGAACAATGGCTTCATGGGAAAAGCGTCAGGCAAAGCCGCTTCATTACATCTACTGGGTGACGCTCAGCCAGAGAGATGCTTCATGAGTCAGTGGCTTTTAGCAGGCAGAGCCTCGCAGTGCTGGCCATCAAAAAACCACAGGGCAGCTTGATGCTGCTTTCTGGTTAGTTACCTGTTGCTCTCAGGGCTGCAACAGCTTGTGGAAAATTTAGGAAAAGAGAGATCTTGCCATATTCCAGAAATTTCATTTGGATTGCAAAATAAAAAAGAGAGAGGCCCAATAAGAATGACAGAGAGCATGTTGTCTGCAATTTAACACACACCACTGTGTTCCAAAAATATTCATTTCCTAAAAGAGGTAAGTGAGACACAATTACTTAGAGATTCATGACCCATCCTCCATGGCATGTTCCACATTCACTTCTAACTTCTTAGATAACACGGGGCCACCTAGAATCTAAACCTCATGTCACATTTAACTAAAGATGGGGCTAACACATCTGTTGGCCCTTGATGACGGCTCAGCTTTTTACAACACTACTCTTTTAGGTGGGAACAGAAAATGATCCCTTGAATAAAAATGTACAGCAAAACCAATGTCAATCTGTAACCCCCAGAACCTGGTGACAGCCTGCTCCAGGTGGTCCACAGGGCTGCTCTGGAAGGCACAGCTGCTTGGCTGAGGTAATCACTCACCAAAATGCTTGGTTGTTTCTCACAAAGTGAAGGATTGGAAAACCCAGTTCTCCAACACCTGTGGTTTGAATACTTGAGATTGAACATGTTACCTCTTCTTCCTCTAAGGAAAATTCGTTTCAGTAGAAGAGCCCCACCCACCTTTATTAAACTCGAGCAGTAAGTCAGTAATTTCAAAAAATAGGTTATTTAAATACCTAGGTTAATCCTAAGGACCCTTTGATGACTGTGTGCTTCCTGAAGCCCTCTCTGTTACCACGTACAGAAAAATGAGATACCTGTCTAGGATACATGGAGAATGGCCTCCCTCATTTATGAGGACCACAAAAGGACTGTCCTTAAATACAGAGGACAAAACCACTTTGTATCTGGGAAGGGACACAACTTTGTGTCTGCATGCATTTTCAGCCAATTATGTCTCAATACCTTGCCATGCTGTTGTGTGACTTAGTGACTTGCTAGTTTCTTAGTGTATCTCAGTGGTTCTGCAATACCTTGAGGCCAAGCTATTGTGTGATGTAGTGACATGCCAGTTCCTTAATGTGTATCTCAGTGGTTCTGCTGTAAAACTGGGAAACACCACATGGGGCACAGCAGTAATCCATGTGTAAGACAGTACTTCCCTTATACTCCTTTGGGAAATCCTCAAACCTTATAAAAAACATACACTAACCATGTGAATAAAAGTAAATAATTCATTTAAATAATACAGAATAAACATTCTCCCCTAAAGGAAAACTGTTTCTGGGAAGGAAGGAAGGAAGGAAGGAAGGAGGGAGGGAGGGAGGAAGGAAGGAGAAAAAGAGGGAGGGAGGGAGGAAGGAAGGAAAGAAGGAAGGAAGCAAAGCTCTAAACCACACACTTATCATCATAAGTTGGTAACTCCATTTCAGTTATTGGATAAATCAGGAGTTAAGCCTGGGTGAAAGGCAGGAAACAAATGAGCTGCACTCTGGATGCAAATGAGTATGTACTAGTCCTTTCCCAGCCTTAGATAGAGGCTGAACATGAAGACACAGATGGTAATTTTGGGTTACCCTGCATGTCCTAAATCTGCTGACGGCGGTGCCTACCTTTGTGTAGGTCCTTCTGTTGTGGGCCTGAGAGTGAGGCCAACAGCACATTCCACACTGCACCACAAAATGTAACTGTACATTTTCAATTACTTTTCAACATACACACCTCTAACTGGTTTGCTGTACTTTATAAATTAACAAAATAAGCATGTTACTATTCTCTCTGACACGCCATCTCAGGACTATACACTTGAAAGAATGCTCGGCTCCCAAAGAGTTCAACTTGAGGGATTGGGGGGGGGGAGGGGCACCACTGCAAGTTCTTGAGGAAGAGAGAGGGAGAGGAGATCTTATTGGCAACTACACAGAGCCATAGAGAAGCCATTCCTCAGTAAGGAGCTGGATAAATGGTCCCGTCCCAGAAGGAACCTGAAACCCTCTTGGCTCCTCTCTCTCAAGCTCCCTGCGGACTGCATGAGGCATG
Source organism: Arvicanthis niloticus (assembly GCF_011762505.2). Taxonomy (NCBI): domain Eukaryota; kingdom Metazoa; phylum Chordata; class Mammalia; order Rodentia; family Muridae; genus Arvicanthis; species Arvicanthis niloticus. Next base: position 5,254,823 of record NC_047662.1, on the reverse strand, counting down.
GGGGATGTTATGAGATTCCAGCTTCCCATGCATGAGTGGGAGTCTCCAGAGTTCATGGCAGAATGCAGCAGGCACTAGAGAAATTAAGTAGGGACTCTGGTTTGCACTGAAATAGCCTTTAGAAAATGAGCTCTCAACAATGATCGTTATCGACATACCAGAAACTACCAAGCTTCAAAAGTGCTTAAGCAACCACTTCCAATGTCAGTTCCTTTCAGCAGGCTCTACAAACTGCATTTAGCATGCAAGATACTAACACTGAGGTAAACTGAGTGCTAGGGCATGCACCTGTCCTCTGGAGGACTCCTTGTTGTTTCTAGTGGAGAGGTGGAGCCTCCTCTCATTTTCTCCTCTATTTCAAGTAGACATGTCTGAGAGGCTCTACCACATGGGGCCTGGACTCTCCATGGTGAACAATTATCTAACACCAAGAAGAGTGGGAACCACTAAGTTACCAGCATTGCTGTGTTTCTGGTTTTGGTTCCAAGTTTTCCCTTCAGCAACTGTTCATGGTTAGTTTGTCCTATTCCTGGATTTAAAGTAGTCACAGGTGTTCCACATGTAAGTCATTACTTGGGAAAAATTTGTAAACTCATTCCTGCACCGTCAAGTTGGCATGGCAGCAGCCTGTACAGGTTGATATGTTATACTGAATTAATTTCCTCTCAGAAAGCTAACAAAGTTAATCCAAATTCCAGCCCAATGGTGCTGAGTTCTTGTCCTCGCTTTTGAAAAGTTTTCTGACATTTCCTTTCGCTGTAGTTCTGATCATCTCAGCTGCAATCACACACGCTCTTGTGTGCAGTATGCACCTACAGACTGGAATCCTATGCTCAGACGTGGGAATACTGGCAGTGTCTACTGACTATTTAGTCAAGACAATGTCTGCAAAATACAAATGCATTTGGAACAGCTACTCCTAGCAGTAACGTGGAGTCTCTAGGCTCAAGGTATCTCACACGTTCTTAGTAAGAATTAGTTTGGCATTGCATATCCAGCTTGCCTTCTGCCGTGTATTCAATGTCCTAGGCAGGTTCTGCAGGGCAGCTTTGTACTTACCTCACTCCACAAGGGAGGAGAGGTTTAGAAACTGAAGCTCTAGGCAGGCTGACAGGGAAGTAGTATCTGTAAATAATTTTTTTTCCACCCTAGCACTTTCTAATGATCTTTTTTGCCTAAGAAATTTTGACCAGTTTTGAGGAAATCTGATGTGACAAAATACTGTAGTTACAAAACCACTTGCTGAATATTTTCCTGTAATGCTGCCTCACGTCAGCAAGAAGGCCTGTGTGGAAGGTGCTCCGCCCGGCCTGAGCATGCTGGGCGGTGGTCTCAGAAGGTCCCTCCCTCACTTCCTCATGCATGTGCACATCCACTGTAAGTGGCCGCTCTCCTGTTGCATAGACAGCAGGGTTAGTACTCAGGGTTAGTTTTTATTTTGTCTTATTTTTCATTCAGAATGGATGTGAAACTTACTGGCATACCTACGCTGCAGCCCCATGCAAGCAAGCAAAAAGCAAAATATTAAAAATGGAAGATAAGGAGAAACTGGCTAGCAGGCAGCTAAACTCACCCTTTTGTACAGCCTATGGTCCACCAGGGGGCTTTAGACAGTAAAACAACACCAGAGAGCTATTAGCATGTGAGGGTCACAGCAGAAATCTTATCAATAGCTTTATTAGCATGTGAGGGTCACGGCAGAAATCTTATCAATAGCTTTATGTCACCCAAAAGACTCTAGTAGGTGGTTTCTCTTGTGGGGAAAGACAAGAACGTGGTGGCATGGATGGGGACAGAAAGAAAAGCCATCAACTTTTAAAAAGCTGTTGTGATCACATAACTTAGAAGTGGGTCCTGCTGGCTTCTCAGGCACTGTCTACCTACCTTGCTGAGAGGGTGTCATCAAGTTTTCTACTTAACACAGACTGTAATGCTTCTAAGAGACAGTAAACATGACAGTTCCTCTTATGAAAGTAATGCTAAGTAAACCAGAATGGCGTGTGCACACCTGAGGTAAAACACAAGTTTAAAATAACCCCCAGGAGAGAGATTCAGGACTTCATGAGGCTCCTTAGTGAAATATGTTGAACAGATAGACAGAAACAGGAAGTGAGCAACGCACACTGTGGGGCCAGCATGCAAAGGCCCCTGCTGTCCGCTTGTGCATTTTTCTATCATCTGAACCATGAAAGAGCAACAGTCTTTATTTTGCTGCAAATGGTGAGCAGAAAGAGCCCCAGACCTGATGCTTTCCTTCTCAGGGGACCTTGCCGGCTTCCCTGAGGATGGGCTGGTTAAAATATGAACTCAGGACAGGTGAGGTCTTCAGCAAATTCCTCTGCTGCTTTAAGGCTGGGAGAGGGAGGAGAGGGAGTCCTCCGTCCAGCCACTTCAGCAGGCAGTCTTTTATGCAATTACACTTCTAAGTATCTTAGGCTTTGACTCACCCACTGTAAGCACAGAACACACCCTCAAAAGAATACACACTGCAAGGTCCGTGAAGGACTCGGGCATCTCTGCTTACGCTGCATTCTTCACATACGTTTGGACTCAAGAAACACCGTGAAGGGAGCACAGTACAGTTTAACCCACGGACGTTCTGGCTTATTGAAAACGACCTCAAAAGCAACATTAGGATCTGGACCAAATGAACAAGTCTCATGAAGTGAAGTGGCTACTCTGCACCATGGGGGCTAAGTGTACTAGTCTCTATGCTGGACAGTGTTTAGGGGGCTCTCATTCTGCAGACAAGCCAAAAAGGGGGAGCTGGACTCATGAGGAGGGAAGAAAAGTGACCTGAGGGAGTCCAAGGTATTTTACTAACCCAAGAAACTCAGCTATTCTGCCAAGTCATAAATGCTTGACCACCAACTGAAAGGCATGACTTAACAACAGAGACAGAGCCTGACCGGCTTGGGGAAACTTGCAGAGTCCCTCTCATTACGTGAGAGCGTACCCTTATAGTTTACTAACTGTTTCCTGCCAGGATGTCTTCAGTCAGTTTATTCACGTTTGTATTTCATGAGCTAGCTCTTAGGGCACGAGGGGCAGGGGAGTGTGGAGGAGGTGAAGGTAGAGGAAGACCTTTTTGACCCAAGGCAAGGAAGAGCAGCCAGGGCATGGACCTGCTGTCTCGGGTTCCATCTAGAGAATGCCTAGCCCCCTAACACGCTCTTCAAAGTTTTCTATTACTGTTGATGTAGTGGCTATTACGCATGTTTCTTTCTACGGTCATATAGATGTGTGTCTGTGTCCAGTAAGAGTAAGTAAGTCAAGTTCCCAGTTAAACTGTAAGTCTCAAAGGCAAGGTATTTTAAAATATTAGCAATGTACAGGGCTTTAAGAGAGAGAGAACCTGACATGAGATCTCTGAGGAATGAGGGGATGGTTAAATAGGAGAAAGAGCAGACAGCGCAGATCCAGCTCAAGTCTGCAGCTCTCAACTACATAGCTTCTGATGCTCTGGAACCCCCCCCCCCCCCACACACACACACACACACACACTCCGTGAAGCTCCAACAGCCACGGCTATGGACTGCAGGCTTCATCCACAGAGAGAAAGCGAGCCTCTCCCTCCAGCACCAGACGTCTTAAGTCTTCAGCAAAAAAGATCACGTTTGAGAAGAAGCTCCTCTAGCAAGGCTCCAGGAAAAGATGCTCTATCCTCGGGGACCAACAGGCTGGCTTTTCCTTTGTGTTCCTGCCCTCTCGGACCAAATCTCTCGGACTGGCTCTCTGTGATAAACTGAATGGAAATGCTATCTTCTACATATCCAGCAGAGGGCACCAGCCGCTTAGTAGAAACTTCCCATGTGAGAGCCTGAATGTTTGTCTTCCTTGATTTTCTGTTTGTTATTAGCAGATTAATGACACACTGTGAAGACCATAATGCAAACTGGTGTATAAATAATAAGCTAAAGAGGAACTTGGATGAAAAGCTAGTCCGAGTAAGTTACATTCATGCCCAAATCAAAACAAAAAAAGCACTGCTGGGGGGCGGGGTCTCCGTGGTCAGACACAACCACTCAAGTCACTGCCACCATCCTCTTACAACCTGGAGTGCTTGCCCCATGCTTGCTGGAGGTTACCGGCATGACACAGAACCAGCAAATGGTTAGAAAGGTCGGGTACAACAATAGATAAGGACTTGGTGTACCTGTGGCGACAGCGACGCAGAAACCTCATTATTTTTCGAGCAGCTTGGTCCTGCTTTTTGGTCAGCAAACTGCTCCTGAAAAAGCCAGAATGTGACCGTCACAAGGAAGGTCCCATAAAGCTTGCAGTGCAGACCCTGAACTGATCTGATCTACAGTGAGAGGAGACTTAGTTAAACGGTGTCACAAATCCAACCGCAAAGCACACATTGCTCCCACAGTGTTGAGATCAGCCTGGGACTCTCCCAAGCCTTTGCTTTGTTTTCTTTAATCTGTTTGAGGCAGTATCTTATGCATCTCAGGCTGGCATCAAATCCACAGTGTAGCTGAGACTTCATCTCCTAAGGGCTGGCAATGCAGGCATGAGCTTCCTTGACCAGTTTGTGTGGTACAGGATACAGAGCCCAGGGCTTTGTACATGCCAGGCAGGCACCCTGCAGACGGAGCTATGGCTTTCTCCCACGTTTTAAGGAGACAATATGAAGACTGATGGTCCCTCCATATGCTCTTACAACTTATTCATTCCTCTGGGTAAGTTGGGGGTTACTTTGTAGGCCAGGTTAGCCTCTAGAGTGTTGGGATTACAGGTGTGTACCAATCATACCCAGGTTTTTTCCAGTTTTTTCTTTCTATTATTATTATTTATTATTATTATTTTTTTTTATGGAAACAGGCCTTCTGGTGCTAGCTAGACTTCTTCAGTGTAGGAGTTAACTCTGAGCTTGATATTCTCTTTGGTTTACTTTCTGTTTTTAATCTTTAGTCTACTATTTTCTAAACTGGAATCACTGAGTCCTAAGTACTCTCCTGAGGTAATTAGGGAGTTGATCAAAGTTCAGAACACAGCAGAGCGACTCTTTAAATACAAACTCTGGTCCTGACAGAATAATTCTGAGCTATACTGAAGTTGGCCAGTGACATAAAAATAACACCGTGAGGCAGATAGAGAAAGGACATCAAAGAGAGACTAACAACTACCAACAAATAGGTACTGTTAGGCAAACTCACAACACCTAGACTATGCTGGAGAGGCTGCCATGCCTCAGGCCCTTCACAGAGGCAGGTCTAGGTACCATGCCAGGCAGTTCCTCCATCAAACCCTGCAGGCTTGCGACCCACCTGAGCTTCTGCTGCACAATGACTGCTGTCCTGCGGGCTGGCCGTCTCCGGCCACACTTCTTGTAACTCCGGTAGAAGTTCTGAATCAGCACTGCAGCGCGCCGGCTCTGCTGGAACCGCTTCTGCTCGTAATAACTTCGGAATTTGCTCTGGATGAGGATTGCCGCCTGTGTCATCTTTTTGTAAAGTGCATACTGCAGGGGAACACAGAAGGAACGGGACAATAACAGCAAGAGTCGGAAGTCTTCCAGGCTTAGGGGGTAAGAACCCCTCCTTCCTCCCTACTGTAGTCTCGGCTAGGAGCCGACCTCAGGATGCCAACAGCAAGCTTCCAGTGCTCTTATAAACTGCAAAGAACTAATGCAGGATGGCCTGCAGGCAACACTGTATCTCCATCCTCACAGGGCAACATATTCTGCCTCTCTTCAAGATTTCCAAAGGCATTTAAAATGTAAAAATTTAAGCTGTGTTAAATTTAAGATGAGAATTTACTATCCAATTTAGAAACACTTTAATTCTTAGTCTGTCTTGAGCCCACTCATATAAAGAGCTACCTAGCAGTCAGCACCTCTTTCTAACTAATTTGCTCCATGCCACAAATTTCTGATGGAGTTACAAGGTCCCAAATACAAGGCTTATCATGAAACGCTGACACTTTTAAGCCATTTCACCCTGCAAAAGAGTAACAACACTCATCAGACCCATATAGTGGGCCTGGGAATGGACCCTGGGAGGCTGTCAGAGAGGTGTGGACCACTTAGGAGCCATGTCAGAGACCTCCAACCAACCTACTCCATAGCCACAGAGCTAAGGAAGAGACAGGAGCCAGCTTTGGCTTCTCAATCAGTCTTGCTGCCCTAAGAACACAAAGCTTGCTACCATGCCACGTGGGAGTTTCAGACACTGAAGTAGTCACACAAAGCCCTTTGCTTACAAGCTGCAACTTACTATTGTTAAGGGATCAACTACCCAGAACCCTATCCCATGCCTAAACACATCACTAGCTGTGTCATGAGGGAAGGAAACTGGCTTCTTGGGATGTCCAAAAAGCAAATCTGCTCTCCCTTGACCTGTTTTACATTCTTTTCCACCCATCCAAAAGTCCTTTAAGGTAAGAACACTGCAGCTTACGGAGGCTTTATGGATCACGTCATTGGGTCCTGAACACAGTGTGTGTTCTGGTCCCTGGGGCCACGGTGAAGCCCACCACAGAAATTAGGTATTTGCTTAATATTCACTAGGTCCAAAGTCACCAAAGCTTTGATGGACTGCCCTGGCCATGAAAATGTCCACCTGTTAACGCCCAAACCTCCTCCACTAGAAAACCACAGGTCCCCAAGGACAGAGCTGGTGTGTCTGGATGGCTTAGCAAAGGAGTGTTTGGTGACTGTGCCATCTGAATGACCCCTCCTTGTGGCTGGTGATGGGTATGACGTTGGTGACTCTTGTGAAATGGTTTATGAGAGGACTTGGTGTATCATTACCTTCAAGGCTATCCATGTCAGCTTGGGGGAGAAACAGAAAATACAAAATTAATGTTAGTTTACCGAATATAGGGAACAAACCAAAAAAAAAAATCCCAAAACCAGTACATCTCCCAACCAAAACCAAAAGCAACAAGAAAGCAGCCTGGCTATATTAACATCTTCCACCTTCCAAAACACCACTCTTAACACTCCTCACCACTTCCGAAGTCAATGCCTTCCATCTTCCTAGCCGTAGACAACACTCACTCAGCAGGCAGCTTTCACTTTTTTTTTTTTTTAAATAAATACCTGCTGCCATCACAGACTTGAAACCTCAATTCTGTGTATGATATAATCTAGTGCTAATGTGAAGCCTGCTCACCAATCACAGAGACAAAGGGACCCTGGTGTCAGCGTTTTACACAATAAACCTTCAGTGTCTGGGATCTTGGACTCAACTGGCCAGAACTGGAACCCTTGCCTCCCTGGCCCTGATAGACTTTAAAGGAGAAATTTGGAAAACAAAACAAAACAGTAACACATGTTAGAAACCAAAATCCTGGGTCAGAGACAGAGCACAGGACCCCAAATTTCTCTGTAGTTATTATACAAGTTAGCACGCAATATCTTTTCTGTAACAATGTAAGGGTTACTCAAGGTCCAAGAAAATAAGTCCAAGTCCAAGGTTTTCTCTCTAAAACCTTTTCCAGAATCGACAGTGTTGAGTACACACGTGTGTGTGTGTGTGTGTGTGTGTGTGTGTGTGTGTGTGTGTGTAAGAGTGAGTTCAGGTTGGCCTTGAACTTGCCATCCTTCTGTCTTAGTTTCCGAGTGCTGGAACTAGAGGCTTGTGCCATTGTTCCCAGTAAAGGGACCAAGGTTTAACATTGAGTCTAAATTCAATGAGGAAGTTTCAGGATTTTATAACCACCATGATATCTATAAACTCTAACATTCTCTTAATTTTTCTGAGCCTGCTTCTTCCTCTGTGAATGGCAATAAAGTTGCTAGGAGTAGCTCTGAGGCTATGGTGCTCCTGAAGACTGACATACCCTGGCTCCCCATGTAGTCTGGCTATCCCACCATCTGGCAGCAAGGCCTCCACGAGACAGGAGTTATTCTTGCCCCTATTGGCTGAAGCTCGGAGGCAGGCCGCTGCTTTCTTTTCCTAGGGTTCTTAATTCAAGTTAGGTCTTTGTTATCAGGAGCTGGAGGTGGTGCTTTTTAGGCAAACTGCAGTGCAGCATCTTCCTGTGAGGCCAGGGCAGCCTGGACAGGTGCCCATCCCTTCTGTGACACACAGCTCAGTTTACCTGTTTGTACTTCCTGTAACAGCGCTGGATGACGGCAGCAGCCACTTCCTGCTGTTCCCGCAGGGGTCTGCCCTGAAAGGTGAAGCAAGGGAGATCAATAAACTAACCTAAGAATTGTCAACGTATGAAGGCGGGAGAGACGGCTCAGCGGTTAAGAGCACTGGCTGCTTTTCCAGAGATCTTGAGTTCAATTCCCAGCAACTGCATGGCAGTTCACAACTGTCTGCAACTCCAGTTCAAGGGAATCTGACACCCTCAAATAATTAATTTTTTTATATATGTAAGAATTGTCAACATACAAAAAGTTAAAACTTTTACTCATGTCATGTACCTGCTCAAAATAAAAACCCAGCTTTACTGAACCACACTGGACAACAGTCACTATAAATTAAGAAAAATAAAATTTCAGAATAAATCTCCAACCATTTTTGCTTTTAAAAGTCAAACCATAGCCGGGCAGTGGTGGCGCATGCCTTTAATCCCAGCACTTGGGAGGCAGAGGCAGGTGGATTTCTGTGTTCGAGGCCAGCCTGGTCTACAGAGTGAGTTCCAGGACAGCCAGAACTACACAGAGAAACCCTGTCTCAAAAAACCAAAAAAAAAAAAATAAAATAAAAAATAAAAAATCAAACTATATTTGGATGTTAGGAGGCCTAAAACTATGCATTTAAGGGGTTTTAACAAATTAGGTATTGCACTACTGATCTTTCAGGTTCTCAAAGTCTTTCCTAAATAATCTATTTTTTAACACCTCTAGACAATGATAAATTCCATTAGGAATATGTAAAAGGTAACAGATTCCCACCCTGCCTCACCCCTACCTCAATAAAAGCATATGTCTAAGATGATGACAGAGTTCTCAGGCTCAGGGCAGCCCACAGTCCTCAGGTCCCCAGGGGTCAGGGCAGCCCACAGTCTTCAGATCCCTAGATCTCCAGGGGTTCAGGGCAGCCCACAGTTTTCAGGTCCCTAAGGGCTGAGGGCAGCCCACAGTCCAGATCCCTAGATCTCCAGGGGCTGAGGGCAGCCCACAGTCCTCAAGTCCTAATTTAGGACCTACGTCCCTTGGGACTGAGGTGTCATCTTACCAACAAAAAGATGATGAGAGCCACCCTACTGGTTTTATTTGACTAAAGCTCCTCAAAGTTTTTATGATAATAATACAATGTAACATAACATCTTCTAATAGACATTTTATCAAACCACAGACCACATGGAAAAGGGGCCGGACGCAGACACTCCTCCCTTACCTTGTACTTCCGGAAGGCTGTCTGGACAAGCCTGGCAGCTTCATAGAGTTCTCTCTGCTCGTGGTCGGACAGTGTGAGCTGAGCGAGCTCATTCTCCACCTTCTCGCTGGTGGACGCACTCAGGAATTCTGACCAGTCTGCCGCAGAGGGAAGGGTGGGTTTCTCGAAAGCCACCTCACTGACTGGAGAGCCTGCGGGACTCAAGCTGGCATTAGAAGACGGAGTTAGGGGCTCAGTGTACGCACTCCTAAGACAAGAGAAAGAGAAGATGTTCAGTGGCTACTTTCACTGTCCAGTAATTAATGCCCCAGTAATTAATAAGACAAGATCCACCGGAAGCTATCTAGGCCGGTAAGATGCATCCACTCTTTGTGGGCAACTAAACACCCTCGACACTTCAGATACACCTCAGTGAAGTTCCCACTGAGTACCTAGTATCAATTTAGCACCGTGCTAAAGACTAAGGCCACCAAAGCTACTACCTTGCCTCTAGGAAACTTTAGCCAAATAGGCACATCCTGGGATAGTATCAGGTTTGTTTTTTTTTTTTTAATGACTTATTTATTTTATGTATATGAGTGCTCTATCTGCATGTATACTTGCATGCCAGAAGAGGGCATCAGACCCCATTACAGATGGTTGTGAGCCACCATGTGGTTGCTGGGAATTGAACTCAGGACCTCTGGGAGAGCAGTCAGTGCTCTTAACCACTGAGCCATCTCTCCAACCCTATACCTTATAAACACTGATGCGGGAGGAAGCAACAGATGGAGAGAGGGCAGAACCAGGGTCTGGAAGTGGCATACTGCCCTGTCCTCTCCTTGGGAAAGTCTCTCTTTACCCTTCGCCTCCCTGCCTCCAGTTAAATCCAGGCCTTTATCTTGGTCAGAGGATCCCAGACTCCCAATCTGCCAACCTGATGTGGGCAGCACTGGGCAGACGGTCAGCATCAGCTAGGTAACTGGCTAGCCAGCTCATTGTACTGCTAATGGTGGCTGGATCTGTTCTTTCCAAGGCTGAGGATTCCATGGGCACAAAGTTCTCTTGCTTGATTCGGTCTGGTGTGGCCTCAATAATGTGCTCCGCCAAGGTCATCATGTTCACCTGCAAACAGAAGGGCCACGTGAGCTTAGGAAAAACAACAACAACAAAACAAACCTTCAAACTCTCATTTTCTGACCCCTGACCTTGTACAGGACATGGAGGGTCGTGGAAGTTGGGAAGACAGCCAACATATGCCTCCATACAATGCACTCAAACAGTATTTTAAGTTAGGATGCGACTCACCCAGAGACCTGATAATCTTCTAATTAGAGTTTGGCCTCACACCTTAGTCACATCTCAGAGAACTTTTGTCTTGGGCCCACTGTCTACTATCAACAGCATCTATCAGTTATGGACCTCATACCTGGTATGGGGAGGGAGGATTCCAGGTAAAACAAGAGCTTAAAAATATTTTGACATTTATTTATGTGCCTGCACACGTGTGGCCAGAGGACAAAGTGCAGGTGGTCCGGGAGATCAAGCTCAATTGAGCAGACAGAGGGCAAACACCTTTACCTTCTGTGTCATCCTGTCAGCTCTAAATATCTATTTTTAACTGTGTCTATGCCTATGTGTGTGCCTGTGTGTGTGTGTGCACGCACGCACATGTGAGAACAGTTGCTCATAGCCCAGAATTGGGTGCTGGATCCCCTGGAATTGGAATAGAGAGCCACCCGGCACGGCGCCCTCTGCAAGATCATCAGCCTCTCTCACCAAGAGAGAGCTTGTCAGCCCCTAAGATGTCATCTTCCCTCACCAATATCCCACCACTCCCCCTGTGCCTTGCCTGGGAAAACCCAGAGCTATGGATAGCAGCAATCTGCAGAACCTTGGCTCAGTTATGCCCACATGCTTCTGGATCTCCTACACTTAGGGGAAGGTTTATGGCCCAGCTCTGGGAAGCAGCACTGCGCAGCATGCAGGAGTGAGAACATGAGCCTAACCCCAGCACACACATTAAAAGGCAGAGCGCAGCACATAAGCCTGCAGTCTCAGTGTGGGACAGGCAGAAACAGGAGGATTCTGGGTGGCTTACTGTGAGGTCCTGCCTCAGGACGT